>NW_020172738.1:105714-138559 GCF_003031525.2 Neophocaena asiaeorientalis asiaeorientalis | reverse complement strand
GGGGGGGCAGGAGGCCCAGCCTGACTCGGCTACTGGCTGGGCTGTGGCTCCCCTGAGTCCCAAGGGGCAGAGCCGGGTGATCTCCAGGGCCCTTTTGCTATCCAGTCCAAGACAGAATGTCAGCCACCTGGGTGGTTTTAAATTTTGAGTACCAAATTCAAAAAAGGAAAAGGAAACAAGGGAAGTCGATTTTAATAAAATATCTTATCAAACCTCATACGTTCAAAATATTACCATTTCAATAGGTATTCAATATAAAAATTTATGAGATAATTTACAGTCTGTCTTCCTTACCGAGGCTTACAATTCCGATGTGTCTTTTACACTTTTACATCTCAGTCTGGACCTGTACATCTCAGGTGCTCAGTACGTACCACTCACCGATGCCGTGATGGGCGGAGCAGGTTCCCAGACTTCGGCATGTGTCAGAACCACCTAGAGCAGGGTTGGCAGACTTTTCCTCCAATAGGCCAGAGAGTAAATATTTCAAGCTTTGCAGGTCATGCAGTCTGTGTCATAATTACTGGACTCTATCTAGGGGCATAACTGTGTTCCAATAAGATGTTATTTATAGACTCTGAAATTTGAATTTCATACAATTTTAATGTGTCACAAAATATTCTTCTTTTGATTTTTTCCCCAACTGTTTAAAAACATAAAAACCATTCTCAGCTGGTGGTGGGTCAGTGTCTGCCTAACCCCTGTCCTAGAGAGGACTTGCTAGACATGGATTACTGGCTCCCACTTGTGAAGCTCTGATTCAGCAGGTCCAGGGCGGGGCCTGAGACGTGTGCTCCCAGCAAGTTCCCAGGTGGTGCTGATGCGTTCTGGGGAACATACTCTGAGGACCACTGGTCTCAGTGTGGGTTTTGGTCTCTCCAGGAAGCTGGAGTTAGCTGGTCACCACCCGCTGCCCCCCAGCCCTGGTCTCCTCTTTCTGAATCTCCTTCTCAAGCTTTCTGGTTCCTTTTAATGGTCCTGCTTGGGCATATGGAGAAACTAACACCCCACCCCACCCCCACACTTAGAGGGAGATGCCAAGATGAGTTAACACCAGTAGCCTCCTCCCTCAGCCCTGCCGAGAACCCCAAGGTGCTGGCCGCTCATCCCATTTTCCTGTTGTCCTGGAGGAATCTCGCCCCCCAGTCCCTACCACCTGTCCCATCTCCCGCCCCAGATGAAGCTGTTCTGCTCTCTTCCTTGGCCTCCACTTTCCCGCAGCGGCTCTCTCCCTCCTGACGAATGGCGTTGCTTCACCTTGATTTCCCCCCACTTGGCAGCTTTCCCTGTTTGATGCTCTGACTTCTCCCTCCCCCTCCCTTTAGGGAACAAGGGAGCCGTGGGGGTATCGTTCATGTTCAATGGAACCTCCTTGGGGTTTGTCAACAGCCACCTGACTTCTGGAAGCGAAAAGAAACTCAGGTAATGGAACTCATCCCCCAGGAGCAGGGATTGGGGTTATTTGCCCAGACAGACCTCAAACTCTAAACACCATAAGGACGGCTCAGCCCTCGGCTGGGACCCTGTCCGGTCGGCCTCTAAGGGCTTTTCCCGTGTTCTCATCAAAGGCAAGTACAGCTACATCCACGTGTGGCTGAATCTTGCCTAAAGGACGGAACAGACATTTCCTCGTGTCACTAACCCAGCAGACACCTAAACACCACTCCATTTCTCAAGGGAAAACCTCATCTGGGGCGCCCTTACAGATGGGCATTTTGCCTGTTGGTGGCCCAGCCGTGCAGACGGCCATCTAGAAGACTGATGATTCCGAGTCCCTGCGGAGCGGATGCTCCCGGGGCCCCGCCCTGCGTTCCCAGTTCAGCCCAGGGGCTGCATAAGCGTGGTTTGCTGCCACAGGGCTGGAGATTTCAGTCTCACTCCCCGACATGTCCCCTCTGACTTCCTGGCACAGGCAGTAGGGAACCAATGCCCCTGTGCTAACCTGGCTGCTTTTTTGTTTAATTAGGCGAAACCAAAACTATATGAACATTCTCCGGTTTCTGGCTCTGGGAGACAAGAAGCTGAGCCCCTTTAACATCACTCACCGCTTCACCCACCTCTTCTGGCTCGGGGATCTCAACTACCGCGTGGAGCTGCCCACCTGGGTGAGGGGCCGTCCTCCTGGGGCTGGGGATGCGCAGGACAGAGGCTCCTTGCATTAGCTCAGGGCAGAGGGTCAGGGAGACACATGACGGAGCTGGGCCAAGGCAGCTACTCCTCCGGGACTCGACACTGGTCCCATTACGGAGCAGCTGCCTTTCTTTACCGCTGGCCTCTACTCACACCTACTTGCCACATAACTGCCCTGGCCACCCCATCTCACCACCTGTCTGCCGCTCTGATCCTCTAGCTAACCAGCAGTGGCCCCTCGACTTGCCAGTCCCAGGTCCCCAGTAAAGGCTGAAGTCTGCAGAGACCAGCTCCATTTTCTCCCCAGATCACGGGTCACCGGGCAGCCTGAGGAAGGCATTCCTGAAGTTGGATGCCCATCCAATGAGCAGCAGTCAGAGGGCCCACGTGGCACAGATGGCCTTGCTCACTCAGGGAGGGCAAAAGATTCCCTGCGAAGGGAGTGGGCAGGCATGGCCCCTGGACACACCTGGAGTGAGACTCAGTTGCTCCTGAAAGATGGGGCAGAAGCCAGGCATGGGAGGAGAACCGTCTGCCCTTGTGTACCAGGAATACTTTGGCACTGCTGTCTGTGAGGGGAGAGGGGACGGCAGAAATGGACCTGATTTTACAGGGGAGAGAGGCTCCTGGAGCACAGGCGGCCTGAGAAAATGGCCTTGGGTCGGTTACAGGCCTCTGACAGTTGGGATTGAACTCGGGCCTTCGGACTCCCCTCCCAGATGTTTTCCCAGCCCTCCCACATCCCTCGGCCTCCTCGGCCTGTCGCTGCCACAGCGGCTTTTAGGGCCCGTCTGTGCCCCCCTCCCCCTCCCCGGCCACTCCCTCCCTCACAGGGTGCTCCTCGGGAACTTTCCTTCTCTCCCTCCTGACTGAGCAGGCAGAGGGGAGAGGGGTGGACAGAGGCCCCACAAATCCTGACCCTTCACAGTTGAAGGGACCGTCCGCCCATTCACTCCCCAGGAGGTCAGCCAGGTGCATTCGCTAAAGCGTAGGCAACGTAAGTCTCAGGAGAGAGGACAGCTGGGTTCCAAGGACGGCACACCCCACCGATACCACACCGACTCTCGGAGTCCGAGCCCGGATCACGGAGGCCCAGTGCCCATAGCTTCGGGGGCTGGGGTTTCAGATCCTTTCATGGCTTTACCACAGGCTGTCTCACAGAGAGAACAGACAGCCAGGGAGACATACCTACCCATCTAGGGAAGCCTTATAAAAATGATGCTAGAAGTCGGTACACAAAAATAGTATCCCTCTGTAAAGTTAGAATAGCCAGGAGCTTATGTTACTGAGTTGATATTTCACTACGATTGCAGGGTTGTCCGTATAAAACGGTGGAGTGTAAATAAGCACCAGCCCAACGTCCCTGGGACCAGGGCCTAGTGCAGCTTCGGGGACTCGGGTCCTGGCGCGCCAGGCAGGAAGGTGGCGATGTGCCTCTTACCACGTTGGTGAAAGTGTTGTCTCACCAGTGGCTTGGCCGTGTCTTTGCTCCAGGAGGCAGAAACCATCATCCAGAAGATCAAGCAGCAGCAGTACGCAGACCTCCTGGTCCATGACCAGCTGCTCATGGAGAGAAAGGAGCAGAAGGTTTTCTTGCACTTCGGTGAGAACTGCCATCCTTCTCTCGTGGACCCTCTCCCTCCAGCATTCTGTCTCCCCTTTTCCCAAGTATCCTCACCAGGGGAAGGATTATGCCTGGAAAAGAGGGAAACTTGGCCAGACGTGAAACATGGGAAATCAAAACTGAAACCATGGTTTTGTTTGGTTGCAGAGGAGGAAGAAATCACATTCGCTCCCACTTACCGTTTTGAAAGACTGACTCGGGACAAATACGCCTACACTAAACAGAAAGCCACAGGGGTGAGTCCTCTTCCCTGCCCTCCGCCTCCACCCCCCTTGCACACCTCACCCCTCTTTTGTCCATTCCCATAAAGGTGAATGGGAAGTGAAGAGCACCCTCATCCACTAGGTAACAAAAAAAGAAAGAAAACCGGAAATCATATGTTGATCGTGTCACAGAGCAAAACCCTCCCCTAAGGAGAGGCTGGGCAACCAGACATGCACACTGCAAGCAGTTGCCTCATGACGCTTCTGTCCACGTGTGTACGTGTGTGCGCCCGTGTGTGTGTGCCACATCTTTTTTATCCATTCATCTGCTGATGGACATTTACGTTGCTTCCATGTCTTGGCTATCGTAAATAGTGCTGCTAGGAACATTGGGATGCATGTATCTTTTTGAATTAGAGTTTTCTCCGGATATTTGCCCAGGAGTGGGATTGCATGATGGTATGGCAACCCTCCTTTTAGTTCTTTAAGGGACCTCCATTACTGTTCTCCATAGTGGCTGTATCAGTTTACATTCCCAGCAACAGTGTAGGAGGGTTCCTTTTTTCTCCACACCCTCTCCAGCATTTATTTGTAGACTTTTTGATGATGGCCATTCTGACCAGTGTGAGGAGATACCTCATTGCAGTTTTGATTTGCATTTCTCTAATAATTAGTGATATTGAGCATCTTTTCATGTACCTGTTGGCCATCTGTATGTCTTCTTTGGAGAGATGCCTGTTCAGGTCTTCTGCTCATTTTTTGATTTGGTTGTTTGCTTTTTTGATATTAGGCTGTATGAGCTGTTTGTATATTTTGTCTCTTTTTTAAGTCCTGTACTCAAATATATTTGCTAATCTGCCAAGTCAATCATCATTACACAAGCTTCTTTGCTGCAGGACTTATCAGAGCCTTTACAGGTTTATGAGCATGTGATTCTCTATGGGAAAATTCGTGTGCCAAACTCAATTGGTCATGAAATATCAATTAATATCTTATGAGCCCACTTGTGTTCCACTAAACAGTGTTTGTGGAAACTGTAATAAAGCATCCCTTCATTCTTGTTCAACAGATATTTACCGATGACTTATGATGGGCTGGGCGCTGTCCTAGGTCGTGGGAGATCAAAGATGAGTCAGATGTCTGCCCTCAGAGAGTTTGTAGTAGGAAAGACAAGACGAGATAAATACGCAACTAACTAACCAGAGATAGAATATAGCACGGTGCCCAGTGCTGTGAGGAGAGGTCACAGAGGGAGATGACCATCAGGGCAGGTAAGGACTGAGGAGGCTTCCTGAAGAGGGGCCACTTGTGGTGCCTGAAGGGTGCTTGGATTTCGACAAGACAAGGGCCGAGGGGGCCTGATCCACTTCAGGTAGAAAGAATTGCCGGAGCAGATGCCAAGGCAGGAAATCCTGGCATCCACCCCCTTCTGGGGCCCAACCCAGGGGAGCCAGCCCCATGCCGGGTCCTGGGGGTTAGAGGTGCTGCAGTGATGAGCTTCCCTGGGGCCACTAGAGACCTGGGGAAATAGAGGGCATTCTGGGCATGATCTGGACTCAGGGGCACATGGGAGACTGGATGGAAGTGGGAGAGAAAGGCCAAGAGTTGGGGAGATGCCAGAAGAAAGCAGGAGTTAGAGAAAAAAACAGACTGAGAGGAGGAGAGCAGACTCAGCACTGCTGCCATGACAAGACTGAGACCCGGGGCAGGACACCTTGTGAGGTGCCCACTGGCTGCTGTGTGCCTGGGCTCGTCTGGTTTAAAGGCACCCTCAGGGCAAGTCCCTGGGGGTACATTTGGAGGCAGTGAAGGGATGGTCTGGTTGGATTTGAATATGAGGAGAAAGAAACTGGGGCCTGAGGTGGCAGAGAGGGGGGTCCTTGATGCCAGGCAAAGCGTCTTCACCTGTTTGATGGGCACCTGTTTCAGGAAGCCACTGCAAGTTCTGCTGAGGGGCTAGCACTGTCACAGTGATACACAGAGAAGACTGGTCTGCGTCAGTGTAAAGGGTGAGGATGATGCAGGGGACCAATGAGGAGGCCAGTGTGGAGGCTCCAGCTGAGAAATAACTGGGCCCGAAGGGGCGGGGGAGCCCGTGAAAATGAAAGAAAAGGAGGAAAGCAGGATATGTTGATAGATCTAATTGACGTTGATAGAAACTGTGAAATCAGAAGGCAGGGCTGGTTCGGAGGGGAAAAATAGAGCTTGTTTTCAGATTTACTGTATAACACGACTGGAAACTCCCAGCGAAAACATCCAAAAGGCAGCTGAAAACACCAGACTGATGCCAGGGCTGAGTTGTAGATTTGGGAGTTGTCTGCACAGAGAAGATGGTCAGATCATGGGAGTAGGTGAGGTCGCCAAGGAGTACACAGACGATGAAAATAGAAGAGCTGTGGACAGATTTGGGGGTCATCTCCGTTGAGAGAGGAGAGGAAGAAGCAGAGACAACAAAGGAGACAGAAGAACCATGTGTGTAGGTGGTGGGAGGACCCAGCAGGCAGCTCGCAGCATCACAGAAGCTTGCCAGCATCAGTGGTCACCAGCATGGAATGTGAGTCAAAGAGAACGTGCGTGGTCACTGGAACCTTGCGCAAGCAGCTGGACGTGGGTTCAGGGGTTGGGTGGACACTGAAAGAACAGTTGACATCGAGTCTTGGAGGTGAAATCCAGACCGCAGGAGGGTAAGGGTGGCTCTTTACCAAGAGTGTGCAGGTGAATCACTGGTGAAGCTTTTCAGAAATACAGATGCCTGGACCCCCCCCCCCAGAGGTTCTGATGCGGCAGATCCAGGGGTGGGGCCCTGCTTTCTGGGCCTTTGTAAAGCTCCACCAGTAATTCACCGGAGCAGCCAATGCTGAGAACTGCAGCGTTAAGAAGTAACAGTTTGGCAGCATCTATGAAATCTAAACATGCACCAACCCTGTTCAGCAGTTCTACTTTGTTGTATACCTGAGGGAAAGTAGTGCATTTGTTTACCCAATGACAGATACAAGAGTGTTTATAGCAGCTTTGTTTATAACGTCCAGAAACTGGGAACAACCCTATTTCCGTCAACATTAGAATAGATCAATGTGGTGTATACATACAATGGAATACAACTACTCAGTAAAATGAAAGAACTTATACAAGCAGCAGGGTGAAGAAGGTTGAAAGAAGCCAAGTGCAAAAGAATATATATTGACTAAGTCCATTTATAAGTTCAAGAGTTGGCAAAATTAATCAATGGAGACATTGGCCCCAGTAGTGTTTACCTCTCAGAGGCAGTATTGACAAGGAAGGGGCCTGAGGGAACCCTTTGGGATGATGGACATTTTCTATATCTTGATCTGGGTAGTGGTGAAATGGGCATATATAAATGTAAAAGATCCTCAAGCCATACAGTATAGATCACTACACTTTACTATATAGAAGTTGTACCTCAAGTTAAAAAAGAGTAAATGGGCAGTCCAGAAGTAGAGGCAGTGAAAACAGAACATTCTTGAAAGAAAATTGGCAAAAAGAAGAAAAGAGAAAAGTAACTGAAGGCTCTTTTAGGATGAGAACTTTTATGTTTGTAGGCAGAGGAGAAAGAGCTAGAACTTAAGTGGAAAATGATATTCCTTAAGGAGGGTTGCTATCATTGCCAGTTTGCCTTGTCTGTCACACCCAGTGGACACTTGCTCACAGTGTAGCTTGGAGAGGGCTCATCATAGTACATGTTGTTTGAAAGATTAGATGGGTATGTGGAGGGGTGGATGGGTATGTGGATGGGTAAGTGGATGGATGGATGTGTGAATGAGTGTGTGGATGGATGGTAAGTATATAGGTGGATGAATGGGTGTGGGGGGTAGCTGGAGTGTGTTATTAAAGTGAGTGGCTGGGTTGAATGTACAGGTAGAGGGGTTCATCTGAGTCAGAAAAAAAAAGTAAGAGAATGTAAAAATACAAGAGATTCTGAAATAGTGAGGAGGGTAAGGAAGCACAGCCAGGTGAATCGATCTCATTCTAAAACAAGAGTCCAGGGCTTCCCTGGTGGTGCAGTGGTTGAGAGTCCGCCTGCCGATGCAGGGGACACGGGTTCGTGCCCCGGTCCGGGAGGATCCCACATGCCGCGGAGCGGCTAGGCCCGTGAGCCATGGCCACTGAGCCTGCGCGTCCGGATCCTGTGCTCCGCAACGGGAGAGGCCGCAACAGTGAGCGGCCCGCGTACCGCAAAAAAAAAAAACAGGAGTCCAGATGTCTGAAAGTGTGGGGCGTGGCCGTGGAGCCAGGACTTAAGGCAGGCGGAAAGGGTTTAAAGCCACCTCTGGGGAAATCCTATAAAAACCAGCAGCAGATGAATCCAGGATTACAGATGCCATGCCTCGATCTCTTCTTTTACGGTGTATCTTTTAAAGTAGCAGGCATTTTACAAAGCTTTGACTTTGACTTGCAGATGAAGTACAACTTGCCCTCCTGGTGTGACCGAGTCCTCTGGAAGTCTTACCCTCTGGTGCACGTGGTGTGTCAGTCCTACGGTGAGTAGCAAGTTGAGAGGTTTGACTGCCCTAAACTGAAGGACTCCAGTCTGTCCATCTGTAAAATGGGAGAACTCCCTGCATCCCCAGTCAGGTGACCTTAAAAAGGTGATGCATCCTGTCCCATCTTGGGCTGCATCAGAATAAATATCTTCTGGTTTGGGAAACATTTGAATTATGGAGCACTTTTTAAAATAAATCTATATTTATTTTTTTGAAAAGAGCCTGTTAGGTTTGAACCATATAAAAGTGGTGCTTTCATAGATCAGAAATCGTTAACTTTTGGAAGTTCGTATGGTTCAACCGAATGCATCTCATGAGTACACACGCATGTTTGGGGGAGATTTAAAGATAAACTGGGGTAAATTGATGGCAAAGACACAAGATGCAATATTAAAATAAATAATTATGGAAAAGTTATCCAGCCCTGTTTCACCCCCGCAGAGGTTTTGCTGCTACCCAGTGGCCACCTTCCTGGCTCCCAGCCTCTGTGGGGACCCTCAAATCCCCACGTTCAATTCAGGTCCCATAACGTTGAATTGGTTTCCATTCCTTTCTTTTGTGCATGCCTTCTGCTGCCCAGAAGGGACCACAGCAGCTACCCTGGGCTAGTTTAAGGCGCGCACCCTTCAGTCCCCTGGCCTCTGAGCTCTGTGCCCAGGAGGGACTCCACTCCCCTTTAGATGCGCGGAGAGGCAACCCACTCCCACAGCCAAGGAATTGTTCTGCTTCAAAACCTACAAAGGCCCACATCCCACCCTCTGCACTCAGCCTCCTCACTTGTATGTCCCCTCCTCATACCCCATCCACACCCGCACTCTCCAGGCCTGTGACCCTTCCTGCCACCGGCCATCACCCCGGTCCTCTCTCAGCGCTGCCTCTGTCCCTCGTCCTGCAGCTCCACGAGTTCTGCCAATTCTGCTGTCGAGTCTGCCTTCCAGCCACCCTCTGCAGAAATTCAGGAGAAAGTGGTGGCTTGTGGCATTACTGCTTTTTGAGCCTAAATCCGGTTTTCTAAAGGACCCTATCGTGGAGGTTTTTAGAGAGGAGGAGGGAGACTTGTCTGCAAGTGGCCTTGAGGAGCTAGGAGGACACAGCTGCTCCCTGTCTGGGCTGTGCATTAGCGAGGGGGAGGAAAGCCAGGCCTCGCCTGGGAGGCTTCAGTGACTTCCAGGAAGGGCCAGGTTTGAAACATGAAGGGAAGGTTTGAAGAGGTAAGGAATTTTGCTAACAGTATTTCATGGAATGCTGGAGGAGGGTCTAATAAGTTGTGAGTGGGCAGGAAATTGGGAAAGAAAAGGGGATGAATGTCCAGAGCTCAGGAAATGGGGGTAAACTTTGAGCTTGAGTCTCATGGTGGTGACATCAATAGCATGTATCAGTTATCTGTTGCTGCGTAACAACTACCTTAATATTTGCTTATCATCCAGCAGGCTAGTTCAGGCTGCTGCTTCCTGGTCCTGGGATTCCCAGCTGACAGTCCCGGATGTGGAAGTACTTTTTAGGTCTCTGCTTGCCACACATTTACCAATGTCCTCTTGGTTAAAGGAAGTCACCTGGCCAAGCCCAGACTCACTGTGGGAGGGTGGACCCACAGGGCGTGGTTATAGGGAGGCCACCTAGGTAGGTGTCCACCTCCCAGGTTTCAGGCACAGTTACTGTAGTGCTAATGCTATCATGGTCAATACACATCTAAAGTATTTTTAAGAACATTTTTTAAAACTCTGCTTGTCCACCCTTTAACTTCTCCTCTTCTGTTGCCACCACAAACTTGTAGCCCCTCACTCGGCCTGACCCCTACTCCTCCATTTTCTCCCGCTTCACACAGCACCAGATCCTCACTGACTTCTTCCTGCCAATGGCCAAGCATGCTTTAGACTGCTGCCCCTCCTACACCTTGCCTCCTATCTCGGGGAAGGGATGCCCTCCTCCTTACCTGGATAAGCTTTTCACCTGGGCCCTTTGCTCCATGCTTTCCTTCTAGCCCAGTCCCAGCACCTCCACTGTCCCCAGTCCCAGCACCTCCACTGTCCCCAGTCCCAGCAACCCCACTGTCCCCAGTCCCAGCATCCCACTGTCTCCAGTCCCAGCACCTCCACTGTCCCCAGTCCCAGCGACCCCACTGTCCCCAGTCCCAGCATCCCACTGTCTTTCTTCTTCTCATTCTCTTTCTCCATCCATCTCACTGTTGTTTTAAGTTGTCTTTTTGACGGTTGTTTGCAAGCAAGCAATTTTTTTTTCCTCTTTATTGGCCATCTATATTTCTCTTGTGAATTTTCTGCCCATATCCTTTGGTTGGCAGAGGAGTGGTATGTTTATTTTTTCTTTGCCAATTTGTAAAAGCTTTATTGGGAAGGACTTATATATGTTTATTGCCTTCTCGGTCTCCTGTGCTGTGTCTCCTTTGCCCACTGATGCTGGGTGTGTCCTGGAGTTACATCCTCATCTCTTGTCCTCCTTCATGTCTTCCCAGCGGGGCCAAAACATCCTCGAGGCCTCTGCTTCCACCTAACATCATGACCCCAAATCTGAAGATAGATCTCCAGCCCTGAGTACCCAGCCAGACATTTCCACATGACATATCAAAAGCACATGGGACTCAGGATTCCTAGACCTCTGCTCTTTCTCTTAACCCCTCCAAACATGCTCTGCTGCCTCCCCTTCTCATCTAAGCACCAAGCTCCTTAAAAACATCGTCTACACTCAGTGTCTGCACTTTATCACCTTCTACTCTCTCCTGAAATGGCACCTTCAGTGGAAGGTGCCATTTCTCACCGATGGGCTCAGTGACCCTAAATCCCCATCCCACTCTGAGCTGTGAGTGCTTCATCAATACAACAAAATGCTTAGACCAGAAAAAGCTCCACAGTTCATACACGCAATGATCTATATATTTTAAAACTCACAAGTCTTTAGGAAAAACTACTACAGCCACAATTAGCCATGGAGGAGACAGGGTCCCACTCTTTCACTACTTTCAAGCGTGGTTATGGAAGGTCAGTGGAGCAACAGGTACAAAACCATGACACTTCTGGAGGCTTCCATAAGTGCAAGTTGATTTCTGCCATGCGTTTGCCATCCTTGGCTTGACCAGAAGGGTTTCTCCTTCCCTGCTCAGAAATTCCTTCCCTCCCCTGCAGGCAGCACCAGTGACATCATGACAAGTGACCACAGCCCTGTTTTTGCCACATTTGAGGCAGGAGTCACCTCCCAGTTTGTCTCCAAGAACGGTAAGTGGTGGGTGGTGTCCATCCCTCTGTTCTCCATGCAGACAGAAGGCCTGGGTGCTCATCTTCTGGTTGCAGCAATCAGTCGTCTGTGTTAGATAAAGGCTTATCCTTCCAGGCAAGTCCACAGTCCATCCATTGGGTCCCTTCACGTCCAAACCACATCATGATTTCAGTCCCATGTTCTTGCTGTCTTTGTCAAATATGCCAGCTTTTTTTAAACATCAGTGTTAAGACAGTCTTTAAAATTGGGAAAATGAGTGTTTTCCAAGGTGTGGCACATGTGCCACCAAAGACAATTCCGGGTGGGACATGGATGAACATTTATTAGTAAGGCATTTATTTTAATATGTTTTAAATATGACTCTTCTGTGTAAGGCAAGAAACACTGGTTTTCCATTTAGTCTTATGATATACCTTTTTATTTAAATATGATTATTTAAGTTTTAAAAGTGAGTCTATTTAAAGAAAATGTTAAGTCAATCTTAGTGCATGTGCGTGGTAGGCGGTAAAAATTGTGAAGATAGGATGCGGGTGACTGAGTTTGGGGAAACATCAGAGTTAATAATACTCTGTAGATTTGCAGGTGATTTTTCAAGCAATCCCGCTCAGCCCTGGTAGCCAGGCCAGCCTTGTCCCAGCAGGGGTCTGGGTGTTGTCTGTGGCATGTCCAGCCCTGGGTCTGGGTGACCGGGGAGCCATGTTGTCACCTCCTCTGCCCACCCCCCATTTCCGTGGTCAGCAGACATCATTTAGGAGGGCTGAGTGCAGGGCCCAATACAGGTTAGAAAAGCCTGTATTTCTCTGTGTCCTTGGTGCCCTGAGGGGTGTAGGTGAGGCTGGAACCCTGTCTTCTGGGACACTCTTGCCCATAGGCTGTTGGGTCTAACATCCATGGCCCCAGCAGTGTGACCTCCACTCTCCACACAAGCCTTGACCCACCATCCTGCCTCTTTCCTAGCTCTGGTCACTGTGCCTTTTCAGAACCTTCCACCTCTTCTCCAGTCCCCACCCATCTCTCCTGTCTCTGAGTTCCTACAGCGTTGGTGGGGCAGCCTATGCATCACACCCTTGATGAGGACCCTCATCACATCCCCAGGGTCAGCCTTGCCCTTCCTCCACTGGGACTCGGCACACAGCAGATGCTCACAAACACCGATTACCGGGATTGAGCATTGGTTGAACGTCTACCCAAGCAGAGCCTGGCCTTGGTGCTGGGGAGTTAAAAAAAGAAAGGAAGGCTAAGTGAAATAAGCCAGACAGAAAAACAAGTACAAGATACATATATAGTATCACTTATACGTGGAATCTTTTTAAAAAAAAAAAAAAAAAGCCAGCTCATTCAGAGAGTACAATGATGGTTGCCAGGAGCTGGTGGGGTTTGTGGGGAGGAGATGTAAGTCAAAGGGTACACATTTCCAGTTATAAGATGAGTAATTTCCAGGGATCTAAAATTCAGCTTGGTGTGACCATAGGTAATGGTACAGCATTGTACACTTAAAATCTGCTGAGTAGATCCTAAGCATTCTTACCACACAGTTAATTATGTGAGGTGATGGATGTGTTAGTTATCTTGATCTTGATAATCATTTCGGGGTGTGTATGTATATCAAGTCATCGCGTTGTACACTTTAAGTATACACAATTATATTTGTCAGTTTGTCTTCAATAAAGGGAAGAAGAAAACGAAAGAAAAGCAGGCAGGATGGGAGGGATAGAGGAAGGGAATGTGTGTCCCTGCTCTCTGGTAGCTCAGAATTTATATGGAGGGACAGAACACTGTTCAAAGCCAGCCTAAGGACACTTGCAAAAGCATCATCTAAATGAAGAGCATACCTGCAAGTTACCTGGGTACAGGTAAACAGAAGGAGCTCAGAGTAAGCAGCAGGGGTAACTTTGCCCGAGGAAGGGGGACAGGCATCCCTCACTGTGTGAACTTAGAAATGAGACAGATTATATGGAAACATACGTATATGTATAACTGATTCACTTTGTTATAAAGCAGAAACTAACACACCATTGTAAAGCAATTATACTCCAATAAAGATGTAAAAAACATAAATAAAATATAAAAATGGGCAAAAAAAAAGAAATGAGACAGATTTGGGTGTCAGGCGCCTGAACCATTCAGTACACAAGCTCTCTTTGCAAGAAGGGATGCTGCCCAAGGCCACACAGCTTTAGTGGCAAAGCTGAGCGTAGAACTCTTCCCGCTCTGCTTTGCACCAGCTTTGATTCGTCAGAGAGGCTGTTACCATCATCGGGGATGCTTGGTGTGGGTGGTGGGATTTCAGGAGAAACCTCTCCTTCCACTTAGACCCTCAACTTCCCTGGACCCTAGGAAGGAGCTCGGTGTCCGGGGGCTGGTTTGAAACACTCCATCTCCAGACACGTTGTGGAACCGAATCTCTGTTCTCACCTGTTCCAGGCCCCGGGACTGTCGACAGCCAAGGGCAGATTGAGTTTCTCAGGTGCTACGCCACACTGAAGACCAAATCCCAGACCAAATTCTACCTGGAGTTCCACTCGAGCTGCTTGGAGAGTACGTGCTTGCTGAACTGCCTCTTAGGGGGACAGGCACGGCTCTTCCACAAAAGCCTTGTCATTGATGGTGCTTTTCTCCGCTCTCTGGGAAAGACTACGGATCAGCCTCAAAGGGGGGGGGCAGTCACAGAGTGGGGCTGCAGGTGGACGGTACAAGGAGACACCCAGTTACTACAGGGGCCCCCAGTATCCCGCGATACTGCTGCTCCAGCCCCAGAACGGGTCAGTCACTGGTGCACAGACCCCTCGGCCCCTTGTAGACAGCTGGGCAGCTGGACCCTCTCCTTGCCCCTCCGGGCAGAGTTTAGCCCACTCGAGGGTCCTCCAAGCCGGGGCTCCAACTCAACCAGAGGGTCTTGCGCAAAGGTCCAGAGCTTGTGGAAGCCAGCGCTGGGGCCAGAGCAGCTGCTGGTAATCGCTTGTTCTTGCCCGGGGTCCTCTGCTCTTTGCTACATCACAGGCATCCTTCTCAGGTGGTCTGAGCATCCAAAAGCAAACTAGAGATGGACGGCCGCCCAACAGCCAGCAGCAGTTCGCACAAACTGTTTAGGAAACACCCTTTCTAGGTGACGTTTCTAGGCATATTGTCTAAAGCTGTTCCACGGTGAGGGCATCTGTGTGGTTTCTAGCTCTCCTTGCTGAGATGGTCGGGGGTTGGGGGGCGGGGGGAGAGGCTGGCAAATCAACACCACCGAAGGAGGCATTTTGTGACGGGATGACAGATGCTTCCAGAAATTGGGAACAGGACCACCTGTGCCACCAGCTGCAGTGTTGCCCCGCCCCCTTTCCTCCTCAGACCCAGCCTGGGCTGGTGACAGATCCGCCTTCTCCAGGAAGTCTCCAGGTCCCAGTTCACCCAGGAAGGGCAGAGCACTTCCAAAAATGATGAGGATTTTTGTGCGGGTGTTTTTAATAAAATATCAAGGCATTTGCATACATTTCTATGGAAACAGCATATTAGGAAGCTTAAATTAGCATTTCAAAAGGCTGCTATCTTGAGTGGGAGAAACCGTCATGTTTCCTAATCTCCTTGCCTGTGATGTGATGATTTCTTTGTTGCCTGGTTTGTTGCAAAGTGGAGCCAAAAAGGAGGGGAATCTCTGAGTCTCCTAAAAATAATTAGACCCTGTTGGCAAATGACCATCCCGTGCACCAAAACAAAATCCCCAACAAGCCTGACTCCTAAACGGTGCTGTGGCTCCTACAGATACAAGAGGAAGGAGGGTATCTTCACTGGTCCTGGTGGGACCGCCCAAGGAGTCTTCTCTGTCCGGTTCTTGTGCTGTTTTCTGAAAGCCAGCCTTCTTATCCTCGGACAGGTTTCGTCAAGAGTCAGGAAGGAGAAAATGAAGAAGGAAGTGAAGGGGAGTTGGTAGTGAAGTTTGGCGAGACCCTTCCGAAGGTAATTCAAGAACAGGGAGGATTTTGCGTTCGTCAGCCAGCGTTGCTGGCCAGTGGCGGAGCTCTGGCCAGGCCTGACCAGAGGGGGTGGGAATCCCACGGGCCAAATGCAGGAGACGCTGCCTCTCTTTCAAGGCGGCGTATGACGCCCTTCCCAGCAGTGGTTAAACATGGGCCTGAGCCTAGTGGCCCCAATATTCCTAAATGAATTTCGATTCCCCTGATGGATTGTGGAAGGGATCTAGAGGATGCCTCATCTGACCAGGTGACTTTACAGAGAAAGGACCGGAAGCAGATCCCAGAGAGGCTTGTTCATGGTCACGCGGCTGCAGTGATGTTCTGGAACTTTCTGAATGGAGATAGAGTCCATCCTGTCAGTCAGCATGCACCCAGAGGCCTGCACAAGGGGTGTCTTGGTATCTGTGGATGGAAAGGAAAGGGGCAGCCTGGGACCTTTTCATTAGGCCTTACTGTGTTGGGGTCTGCACGCGGAAGGCTTAAGGTGTGAGAAGGTCACAAGTTGTAGCCAGCATGTAGGAGTGAATCCAGGATGTGTGTCTGTCCCTCGCTGAGCCACCCTCCAACAACCCACAGGAAAGTCCAGGCCCACGCGAGGGGCTCCGCTGCAGGTGGACACAGGCCTCCTCCTGCCCAGATGCAGGGCAGGCCCCATGGTGCCCCCTTCAATGCAGCTCCACCCTGGGAGGGGGCCGAGGAGAGGGCTGTACCCTGCTGGGGGGCAGGGAGTGGGGTGCGTTCAGACCTGGCTCCTGGTCCCACCAGAGTCTGTGTATCGGCCCGGTCCCATCCGCCTTGGACCTGGGGTGGGCAGAGGAAGGGCAGGGAGGCAGGGGATGAGGCATGTTTGGAGTCAGGCCCTCTCCCCAGGGCCGGGTCGCAGTGTGACAGGGTTAAGCCTGCCTTGCTGTGCAGGGTGGGCACATGGGTTCCTTCCTGCTCTCTAGGGGCAAGAAAATCAGGGATTCGAATTTGTTTAAAAAGAACGTCTACAGTCCTTTTAACCATGCGTTCCCCTCCTCTGGGCTGGCAACCCTCACCCACCTGTCCCCCACCTGTCCAAGCTAATCCTGTGTCCTTCTCTCTGCAGCTGAAGCCCATCATCTCTGACCCCGAGTACCTGCTGGACCAGCACATCCTGATAAGCATTAAGTCCTCTGACAGTGATGAATCCTACGGTAAGGGTTCCAGGACGGGGGCTGCAGGTGTCACACCTGCTGATCGAGGCCTCTGAGGTAAGGGAAGCGGTGGTAACTCCTTCACAAAAGCCCACCGGCTGCTCTGTTCCCCATCCCTGTGCTGCAGAGGGACAGACACTGGAAAGCTGTCCTTCCGGCCCCATCAGGCTGCTGGGACTGACAGCAAGCAGCCACAACACCTCCCCTCTATGGAGCCTTTCCTGGGTCAGATTCCGTGCTAGGTGCTTGCACGTATTACTTGATTTATCCTGACATGACCTTGTGAAGCAGATACGATTCTCTCAGTTAGTCGATAAGTAAACTGAGGCTCAGAAAGGTGAAGTGACTTGCCTAAGTCACACAGGTCGTAACCGGCTGAGCCCTAATTTGAACCCAGGTCTTCCCGGCATTGCTCAGTGCCCAGACCAGGCAGGCTTGAGAACGCCTGTGGCCCCAGTAACTGTCCTCCTAGAGAGACACCATCTTCTGTAAAATCTTCAGCCTGTCCATGGCTCCAGGTTTGCCCTTGCGCTTGGTACATTCAGCGCAGCTAGAGCGTGGAGTGAGGGGACAGGTAGGCAGAGAGATTCTGGAGCCAGATCCATACAAGCCAGGCTAGGGGTAGATATCGTATCCTGGGGACGGAAGGGAGCCACAGAAGAGTCAGGCCAGATGGTAACATGGTCAGCTTTGCATCTTAGGAATATGTGTTTGCAGTGATCAACACGAGAGATGAGGGAGCCAGGATGAAAGTAGCGATGGTTAAAAAAAAAAAAAAAAAAAAAAAAAATGGAGAGACAGGTTAAAATTGAGAGGTACTGAGAAGGGAAATTGTTTGACCACGGGGATCGGGGGAATAGGGTCGAGCATGGCCCTGAACCTGTGGTTTGAGTTGCTGGGGTTAATGTTTCCGTTTCCTGAACTGGACTGTCTGTGGTGAGTAGCAGACAAAGGAGACTAAAACGGTTCAGCCAGAGAAGTGGGAGGAACGCCAAAGACTGGGGTCGGGGACGCCGTCAGAGCTGGTCAAGACGACGTGGTTGTGATAGCAAATGTGGCCGAGGGATCCAACCAAATAAAGACCAGTGGCCTGCAGACAGAGGGACTTGGAGACTTGTGGGCTTGGGAGAGCTGTGTGCACGGCGAGGGAATGAGCGGGGGTGGGGAGGCCGAGGGCATGAGAGACCAGGATGTGCAGCTGGGTCCAGGGAGGGTGTTTGTTTTCAATGGAAGGAATTTGAGGGGGGGTTAATGCTGATCAGTGGAAGCCGGGAAGCAGAAAGAGGCTACAGACAGGAAGGGTGCCCAGGTGTGTCTGTCACCCACGGTGCAGGCTCTGGATGTAGCTTCCATCACCACCCTCATTGCAGAGGCGGGAAAATGAAGTGACTTGTCCAAGGTCACACAGCCACTGAGTGAGTTTGACAAGCTGCTGTGTGACCTTGGACTTGAACCCAGGCAGCCCAGCTCCAGAATCTTGCCCTCCACTCCCTCCCAGTGCAGCACTGGGAAGAGGGTCCCTGCGCCAGGGCAGGGGCGGGCAGAGCCCGAGGACTGTGATGGAGCAAAGAGAGAGGATCCACGTGGGTGCCAGGGTGTCGGGATGTTTGCTGGCGGGAACACAGGCCTGACGGTTCCATTTTCTTTTCAAACACTGGAGTTCTCCCTGGTCTCCTCCTCTTGGTATTCAGACTGACAAACAGCATATCATACTGACAACTAGGAAAAAAATCATCCAGCAGTCTCATTCCTTGCTACAGCAATCATTTTTATTTTGCTTTCAAACTCCCGTGTTCATCCATAGGCACACATAGATTTCTATGTGAATAATTATCACAGAGACACCATTTACGTTCTGCTTTCCTCACCCGGTATTCGATGATACACATTTTCCATGATCCTCCGACACAGCCTTCATGACGGTTGCTTTAATGGCGTCATAATATTCCACGGATTTACTATATCCCCGGTTTTTAAAGTACTCCTTCCTACTACCACTGAGGCTCTGCACACTATTTTTGTTAGTGTTATCAACAATGCTGAGATGGATCTCTTTGTGGACACTTTTATTTTTTATTGCGGTATAGTTGATTTACAACGAGTTAGTTTCTGATGTATAGCAAAGTGATTCCGTTTTATGTGTGTGTGTATATATATATATATTCTTTTTCGTATTGTTTTCCATTATGGTGTATTATAGGATATTGAATATAGTTCCCTGTGCTATTCAGTAGGACCTTGCTGTTTATCCATTTTATATATAGTATCAATAGTTTACATCTGCTAATCCCAAACTCCTAATTTACCCCTCCCCCACCCCTCTTCCCCTTTGGTAAGCATAAGTTTGTTTCCTATGTGGGTCTATTGCTGTTTTGTAAATAAGTTCATTTGTATCATCTTTTAGATTCCACATAGAAGTTGTAAGTGATATCATATGATATTTGTCTCTGACTTCACTCAGTATGATAATCTCTAGGTCTGTCCTTGTTGCTGCAAATGGCATTATCTTTTTCATGGCTCAGTAGTACTCCATTGAGCATGTGTACCACATCTTTATCCATTCGTCTGTCCACGGCCATCTAGGTTGCTTCCACGTCTTGGCTATTGTAAATAGTGCTGCTGTGAACACTGCGGTGCATGTATCTTTTTGAATTAGCGTTTTCTCCGGATATATGCTCAGGAGTGGGATTGCTGGATCACATGGCAACTCTTTTTAGTTGTTTTAAGGAACCTCCGTACTGTTTTCCCTAGCGGCTGCACCAGTTTACATTCCCACCAGCAGTGGAGGAGGGTTCTCTTTTCTTCGTTGTGGGCACCCTTTTTTTCCTTTGGCTACATTTGTCATTCTTTTGGGTGGTCTCTTTAGGGCAAGTTCCCGTGTCTGCTGGCTCAAGGGTATACATATGTGTGCGGTTGTTGGTGCTCAGCACCCAGCTGATGGCTGTGAAGGCTCCGTCTTGCCTCGTGGACCTTGCCACATCCCAGTGTACAGGTTTCCCCAGATCCTTGCTGGCACTGGGTATCCTTTGCTTCTGCTTTTATTAATTTCATGTCTGTGAGGGAGTCTCTTACTGCTGCCTTAATTTGCATTTTTGATGGCTCGGCAGACTGAACTAGTTTCCATGTACTGAAATCAACCATCTATGCTTCTTTCTGTGGAAAATGTCTGTGGGGTTATCTGCCCATTTATCTGCTGGAGATTTCATTTTGAGGAGTTCAGATAAAATACCCTCTGTGTGAAGCTGGCTGCAACTAATGTTCCCACTCAGTCCTCTTTGCATTTTTGTTTTTTCTCTGTGCAGAAGTTTTAAACTTTTCTATCCTATCTGTCAGTGTTCTTTTGTCATTTCTCACACTGCTTCAAACCTTGGGAAGTTATTCCTTCCAGCAATCAGATTAGTATTTAATTCTGGTTTTCTGCCGGATTTTCTATGATTTACTTTATTTTATATCCACTAATCTGCGTGGAGTTCATTTTGCTGTAAGGTTTGAGATGTTTTCCCCAAATTGCTGACGAGTTGTTGTTCTGAAAGTTTAGTTTCATAATCCCTGCCTTGGCCATTGTCGCAAAGGATCATCTCTGGGCGGGAGAGCTAAATCTCCAGGCCAAATGCATGGTGTTTCTCCGGGGAAATGGCAGGGCTGGGTTGCGGGGGGCGGGGGCGGGTGTCTTGACATGACTGCTGTCTCCCCACCTCCCCAGGCGAGGGCTGCATTGCTCTACGGTTAGAGGCCACGGAAACTCAGCTCCCCATCTACACGCCTCTCACCCACCACGGAGAGATGATGGGTCACTTCCAGGGGGAGATTAAGCTGCAGACCTCCCAAGGCAAGAAGAGGGAGAAGCTCTATGGTAAGTGGGCACAATCCCTCCCCTGCTCCCTCTTCAGTGCTGCTGGGTCGGGGACAGGAACGGAATAGTCTCTCTGCTGTGGCCTCAGACAGAAATGCAGCATCGGAGGGGATCTCAGAGGCAATCTGGCCCAACCCTTAGCAGGTTCGAGAATTTCCCTACAGAACCACAACACCTCACAGCCACAATCACCCTTGCCTGGCCCCAGTCTTTCTTCCTTTTCACACGGGCAAGAGGTCATTTTTTCCTTCTCCTCTTTGCTTTACTTCTTGCTCAAAAGCACTCAAATCACGATGCCTAAAATGCGTTGGGCTTTAATTTTCTACTTGATCTATGTATGAAATGATCAACTTATAAACGTTGTCTCATTTATCTCTCACCATAGCTCTGAGAGCCAGGTGCTACCCTTGTTTGGTAGATCAGGAAACTGAGGCACAGAGAGGTTAAGTGACTGGCTGAAGGTCACACACCGAGTAAGTGGCTGGCCCAAGGGGAAAGTGCAGGTTCACTCACGCAAATTCGTAAACGTGATAGGGTCCCGCCTCTCACACAAACAGTGAGACAGCAAGATGTGGGACGGTCTGACACCCCCTGCTCGTGGGGAGGCCCTGGGCCATCATGGGTGCTGCCTCCCTTGGATGGGGCTCCTCCTCTGCCCTCTGGGGGCTCCTTTCTCTAGCAGGATGTAGACCTGAGGGGGACTTGGCACCCCTGCAACCATAGCCAGAGTCAGATATGAAGACGGGGTCCCAGTTCCCCATTAAGCTCGTGAACGGGTTGGCTTTGGGCACCAAATGCTCTTGTGTTTCTTTTATTTAGATCTGCCAAGAAATATTTGTCTGTTTTATCCCTTGCTGATACCAACAAGTTGGAAATGTTGCATGAAATGACAACTCTGGGTCACACATGCCAACTCTCCTCCCTCTGGAGCCATGCAGGCATAACTAATCCATCACCGAACTCACACAAGGTCTCAGAATCTGCCCCCAGGCGGCCATTATTCACTTTCCAGCCTCTGCTTGCCAGGGGAAACCTCTCTGCCATCCTGGCCCAAGCCCTGGGAGCTGGGCCCTTGCACGCTCTCACATGCTCTTTCCTGGCCCTTTTCTTGCAGACTTTGTGAAGACAGAGCGGGATGAGTCCAACGCACCCAAGTCCCTGAAGAGCCTCACCAGCCAGGACCCCATGAAGCAGTGGGAACCTGCCAACAGGTAGAGGGGAGAGGTGGGGGGGGTGTTGCCAGGGCTTCACTGCAAGCTAGCGTGGCTTTGCAGACCCAGGACTGGGAGTGGGGAACTGGAGCAGAGAGAAAGCAAGGACCCAGAGGGAAAGAAAGCGCTGGCCACGAAAAGCCTGTCATGCTTCCAGCTCCGAGGCTTCTAACCACAAACCCCTGGTGTGACTGCAACAAGGCCAGGGAGGCTCTTCTGTGCTGCAGAGTTCGGTTCAGTTCAACAAACACTGGCTGAGCACTTCCAGGTGTCAGGTTCTAGAGAAACCAAGGCAAATTAGGTGGAGTCCCTGCCTTAGGAAGGTACATCCTACTAGGAAGATGCCCAGTCCGGGAGGCAGCAGCCCCAGAGATGGGCGCATGGAACAGCTGCAGTATTTCCTGAGGACCAGGGATATCAGCAGCCATGGCTCCAGGGCTAAAAGCCCCACCCTGTGACTAAGGCGGAAAAGCATTGTGGGGAAGTGCGTGCAGGCTGCTTTTGGCAGAGACTGAGCTGGGAAGAATCTGGACATCAAAGCCTGGATTACGAGGGGGACAGCAGTCCCCAAATAGCGGGGTCACCACAGCTCACTGATACGGTCTCGAGTTCAAGCCAGTGAGGTTTGTCATGGTGTCCACGCCAGTTTACCTGCCAAGGGGGCAAAGCTGTGCCAGGTAGCCGAGCGAAATCCCAAAAGCCACCACCAAGCCCAGCTTATTCCTCTCCTCCTTTCAGCCCCCACTCCCTGTCCCTCCAGCCCTCGCCTGCCCCAGCCCCCCACCCCATGCACAGCAACTCCCACCCCCCTCCAGCCTCTGACAGTAGCCCTAGGCGTGAAACTATCCCTTTCAATCTTTTTCGCCTACTACAATCCCCTCGATGAAAGCACTGCAGCTCCCAAATGTCTGCTTGACTCCAGAATCAGGATCAGTGTAGGTCAACAAAGTATCTTCCATTGGACCAGCATTAGAATTAACACTTACTTCTGAAGCAGGCTCAATGGATGGGAGTGGGATGTGCTCAGAAACAGGCTGGCTGAGCAGATGGGAGCTGGGGAGCGTGTGTTACAACCTGGGGAGCTCCCAGATGGGAGCTGGGGAGCGTGTGTTACAACCTATATATGCAGAACTCCACTTACTAGTTAGCTCTCCTGAGAGCGCCGTCTTACAAGGAAGGACGACACTCCTGTCACCAAGAGGCAGCACAGTGTGTGTCTCAGGGTCACCTCACCAGGTCTGGGCAGCCCCTCGACAGCTGTTAGCTGACTCCCCCACAGTCGAGGCTGCAGCCTTGACCTCTGTGACCTCCATGCTCATCTTTCCAAACACCCGCATGGCTGATGCCTCACATCCATCCTGATGCCTCACAGACGTGCAAGCCGGCTATCCCAGATGGAACTCTCCATTTACCACCAACACCCTACCACCACCGACAACCCCCATAGTCACTCAGCTCTGCCGTCCATGCCAGCCTCTCATTCCATTCTGCCCACTTGCTCACAGGCCTTCAGACTGTTGCTGGGACAGGTCAACCCCTCATACTGCAGGGCCTTTGCACTTACTGCTTCTTCCCTCTCTCCCTTCTCAGAGAGGCCCTCACGGGCCACCCTACGCCCAGGTGGTCCCAACCCTAGTCTATCTCTGCTCCTTTTGTTACTGTCAGTCAGACTTGAGCAGTGTATAAATATCTCGTCTCTCAGGCACGGAGCTTGTTTTGTCTGTCTCCCCATCATACGTTGGTTCCACGAGAACAGAGACTGTGGCTATCTCATTTACAACCATATTTCCTCCTATTGTTCCTGGTGTTACCAGGCACTCAGTAACTATTTTGTTGTATGAATGAATGAACGAATGAATGAATGAATCCACCACCCCAGAAGTGAAGGAGTTGAGGAGAGCCTGAGCGGGCATCAGAGGACACTCTCCTCAGGCTGGTGCTGACCTGGAGGAGCCCTGAGGTGTGACTGTGTGTGTCTCCCCCGCAGGGTCCCTCCATGCGGTGGCTCCAGCATCACTGAAATCATCAACCCCAACTACATGGGCATGGGGGCCTTTGGGCACATGAAGCAGACCCCATCCCCCGATCAGCAGCCCACCGCCTGGAGCTACGACCAGCTGCTCAAGGACTCCTCCCTGGGGCCTGGAAGGGGGGAGAGCCCTCCGACACCGCCCTCCCAACCACCCGTATCACCCAAGAAGTTTTCATCATCGACAGCAACACGGGGCCCCTGCCTCAGAACGCAGGAGCCAAGGTGAGCATCGTCTTCACCAAGGCCTCTCCCTTCCCTAGGTTTTCACCACCAGGAAATCTGGCCCTAGAATAGAAGCTGCGTGAGAGCAGGGATGTGCGTCCACTTTGGTCACTGACTCATCCCCGGGGCCTAGAACACAGTAGGCTCTCGAGAAGTGCTTGTAGAATCTCCGATTCTTAGCCTATTCGTGTAAACCTGAAAGGTTTTTTAAAAACAGGATTTAAAAAGTTTAAATATAGTGCCTGAGAAAAACACACTCCTGTAAAAATGACCTTCACTGAAAAATACGTTTCTGTAAGTAGTGAACCCTCGTCAACCTCCCACTCCCTGGAGGGCCCTGCAGAGCAGAGGTGGGAATTTCCACGTAGGAATGAGTCCCTCCCCAGCTCCGAGTTCCCCTCTCTCTTCTTAACCACGAGGGTTCCTGTTCCCATGCACAACCCTCCTGTCTCTCCTGTTGAGGCCAATCTGAAAAAACAGCAGCTGGGACCAGGAATTCCGAAGGGGAGGAGAACAGCCAGCCTGCAGAGGGAGGGGGTTTGGCCATGAAACTTCGGGAAAAACCCAGCGGTTAGAGAGAACTGACCTGCATCGAGAACTGGTCCAGGCATCACGTGCCTGGAGGCCCGGAGCCAGGGAGGAGCCCGCAGAGCTGCCGCCTTAACCAAGCAAACCCACGCATGCGTGCCTTGTGCAAGCAAACCCACACATGTGCGCCTTGTGCAAACGCAGGATCGGGAGCCCCCCAAGTTTCTAGTAACCACACGGTGACAGATGGAAATTCAAAGTGCAGACCTTAATTAACAGTGATTGAAGATGAACAAAATATCGTTCGCATCAGCTTCCTTTGGGGGCTGCCTGTACTGTTTATAATGACTTCAGGGCGCGGCTCTGGGCCTGTCTTCCCCTCTCTGAGGTCCTAGGTTCCCCATGGCATTTTCCGTCGTGTGCTAAGAGCCAGGGAACAGCATGTTGTCAAGCACTGTTCCCCTCATCTCCCTCCACTTCCAACCCTCCCGCGCCTGGCCTGGCTGGAGTTTCTTCTGGATTGAAGGGCCATTTACAATTCTTTCTTAAGCTTTTTCTCTTAAAAAAAAAAAAAAAAAAAAAAAAAAAAAACAAAACACTGGACAGACAAATGGAAGGAGGAAGGGATGGAGGGAAGGAGGAGGCAGGGACAGGACAGGGCCTGCCCCCGAGCTCAGCCTTGTCTATCTCTGTACCTCCAGTTTTCACAATTTGTTGATAATATTGTGGACCCTGGTCTTTCCGTAAGAAACCTGGGGGAAGGAGAAGGAGCCTCAGTTTCCTCTCCTGGAAAAATGAGGACAAAAGCCACGTATGGCGGGTCCTGTGGCACCTCTTTGGCAAAGGTCACCTCTTCGGCGACCCCAGGAAACAGAGCTGTAAACAACTACAAAGAACAAGGGGACCGTTTAAGTGAAATGTTTTAAGTTCCCAAAGTAAATGTCTCTTTGTACCCTCCTAACTGGAACAGAGCATATAGCTTGGAACAAGGTGGAGAGATGTTCTCTCCGGTTTCACGGGTGACAGCTTCAGAATGGGGACGTCTGTGTAGGCAAGGGGCCCAGGCTGGGCTCTAAGCTCACTTCTCAGCAAGGAGACGATTAGAGGCAAGAAGCTGGCAGCTCCCACGCCTGCCTGCCACCCTCTTTGCTGCCCTTGACCCCCGCACTGGGCCTGAGAAAAGGCTGTGGAAGAGGGGGTATCACCAGTCCTCCTATCACTGCCCCATAAAAAAGTAAGGGACCAGCTGTCCCAGTTTGCCCAAGACTGTCTCCTTTTTTGCGCTAAGAATCCCTCATCCCAGGAAACCCCTGAATTCTGGGAAAACTGAGACGACTGGTCACCCTGGACCGAAGTCATATGGTTAGAAAGAGGGCTCTTCTCAGACCCTGCTCGGCACTTAACTCCTTTAGAGAACAGCCGACTCCAGAATCTGAGGAGTGAAATCATTGTGGCACAGGAATCAACCCTGTGCCCTGGGGATGGGTTCACTCACTCCACAGCCGTGGCTGCTATGGGAGCTGGTTTCTTTTCACCTTTGGTCAGGGAGATAAGACTTTTCAAAAGTGGTCTTCCCCAGTCTCCCTGCCCCCGCCAAGCCTTCCCCTCTCTGACAGTGACAGAAGCCCCCTCCTCGAGGGAAGACTTGCCCCATCTCCTGCTCTTTTCCCAGGGCAGCGAGCTTTGCAATCACCAAAATGCTTGCACCCGGGGTCCTCTTCCTGGCCCCGTCCCTAATTCTCTGAGGCGAGACCTCTCCTGTCTCCTCACTGAGCGTGGGCTTCAGGTGGCAGGCCACGCATTTTTCTTTTCTCCTTGCCTCTTCATCAGAAACTTCCGGTCAGTGCCATTTTCATCCTCCTGCCCCTTCCTCCCTGTGCTAACTCATAGCAAAGGTCTTTGAGGATCCAGAGGGGGTGCAGAGGCTGGCCCAAGGGAGAGGGACAGACTTCCAAAGTCTTTGTTCAAGGCCCCAACATTTCTGGTTATATAACTGCTTCCAGGTCTTTCCAAAGAGTAATGAGCAAAAGACCAAGTCTACATGTCCCTGAGGCTAGCCTCCCCGATACCCCATATCATCTTGTCTCATTGGCACCTGTGCAAGGATGACATCTTGCCTCTGTCGGCTGCCCACGCTCACTCCCCAAAGAGTCCATTAGCCGTGGCTCTTTGGCAACTTTTGAGCAGTGTTTCAGCACACGCTCCATCAGTACGAGGCGTCACGGCCTGAACAGTTCAGTGCGTTTTCCAAGGGACCCACATTTTCTTCTCAAGAGCTTCCTTATTTTGCAGAAAGCAGAACCCAGAACACTCCCCCTGGGAAATTATGCCATTGGCCAGAAAGTAAAATGTGTTCCCATTCCTGGTTCTCATAATTCGCTCAGCAGGAAATCACCTCCAGCAAGAGCAGTAATAAATCAGGAAACAGACAAACAAAGGAAGCTCTCACCTACTTTGGGGACAGCATGGAGCTCCTTCTCTCTCCATAAGTCAAACAGGCATATTTTCTTGCTACTGGCTTGTTTCCTGATGCATATCTCCAGGTTGCTTCTGATTTTCAACATCAATGCTGTCCGTTTTCTCCTTCTCCCTCTGAGTGAGGACACGAAAGAAACCACACTCACCAGGCGCTCTCCGGGGAGAGGACTTTACGCAGAGGAAAGAATACTGCGTTAATAGGGAATGTCGGTCCCCTGAGCACAGATTTCGTCTGGTTCACAGCCGCCTCCTGCACCTGGGGCAGCGTCGCACACTTGGGGGGCTCCAACACGGCTGTTAAATGGAGCTCCTTGACCTGGGACCCTCGATAAGCACAAGACTTCTGTTCCCCTGCGGGTCAGAGGAGAATTTGCTGAAGACATAGAGGAGAGGCTGCGGGATTCTGGGGGGAAGCCAGGAAGGGAGGTCTGTTAGCAGCAGGGATGGGGGCACTGGCTGTGGAGGGCAGGCTGCTCCGATGAGGATGAAGCAGGTGGTTTTGGATTGGGGTGCCATGTAAGCCCCCCTCATCCCTTCAGTGAAGTCCCCCTTGCTCACCGATGCTCTTGAGTGCACAGTTTCTATGGTGGAAAATGTCCAAGGCAAGAGGTGAGGTTACCTATGAGATCATCAACATAGGAGTAACAGTTCATTCTCCTGCCTTTTAAAAAAGAGTTTTCTTTTTCATCACAGTGGAGTTCACATAACATAAAATTAAGCATAGCGTGTTTCAAGCGAGCGGCTCGGTGGCGTTGAGTACACCCACGATGTGTGCAGCCACCACGGCCATCTAGCTTCTTTATCACCCCCAAAGAACCCCCGATGCATTAAGCGGTCATTCCCCACGTGTGTTTCTTCCCTGCGCATCCTCTTGCCCACGCTCCAGGCCCGGCGATGTGGGGAAGAGCGCGGGGGAACCTTTGCCTCCGGAGGACCCGCAGCTGACCAAGCCTGAGATGTTTGAGAACCCGCTGTACGGGTCTGTGAGTGCTTTCCCTAAGCCGGCTCCCAGGAAGGAGCAGGAATCCCCCAAGATGCTGAGGAAGGAGCCCCCGCCCTGCCTGGACCCGGGAATCTTGTCACCCAGCATCCTGCTCTCCAAAGCCCAGGAGGCCGAGGGCAGCAAGGGGACGGGCAAGCCTGCACCCGCGCCCACGCCCTTCCTCAGCCCTACGCCCCGGCTCCGCTCCTTCACCTGCTCGTCCTCCACCGCCGAGGGCCGCCCACCGGGTGGGGACAAGGGAAGCCCAGGGAAGTCCAAGGCCCCCGCCGGCTCGCAGGTCCCGGTGCCGGCCAAGAGGCCCATCAAGCCTTCCAGGTCAGAACTCAGCCAGCAGACCCCGGCGCAGCGGCCACCCCTCCCGGTCAAGAGCCCGGCCGTCCTGCACCTGCAGCACTCCAGGGGCCGTGACTACCGTGACAACGCCGAGCTCCCCCATCTCGCCAAGCACCGGCCCGAGGAGGCACCGCCCGGCCGGGCCACCATGCAGGTGCGCTCGGGGCGGAGCGGGTGCGCAGGCGCGGGCGTGTGATACGGGTGCATGTGGGTGTGCAAGCACTTGAGTGATCACCACCACCGTGGCCAGGAGTGCGCTCAGGTGCAGACGCACGGGTAGTGCATGCGTGTGCACGTGTGGGATACAATGACCCGGCCCAGGAGTGGGTTCCGAGAAACGGTGTCTGGGAGCTGAGAATGGGAAAGGAGGTAGAGACAGAATTTGAACCCAGCCTATCCCCAAAGTCCCTGCTACTACACTGAAAGGGTTAAAGGAGGGCCTGGGGGTAAACTCTGAGTCCTGTAGGTCAGGCCCATAGGAATAAGGCTTCATAGATACAAGAGCCCAGACCATTTTTATTACGTTATCATCATGAGTATTAGTACTTAAGATTTTCCAGTATTTTAGGGACTTCACACTCAATGTCCCCTTCCTTCCTACAGAATAAGATTTCTTTATGAGCAAAACTAATAGTGGTTAAGAACAGATTCCAGAGCCACACTGTCTTGGGTTTGAATCCCAGCTGTCCCACTTTCTGGCTCTGTGTCTCAGTTTATTCATCTGTAAAAAGGGGGCATCAGGGGAACCTGCCTCACAGGTTCATAGGGAGGATTACATTTTATTATATATCATTACTGTATGTTACAACTTATATGTAAAAGGTATGCATCATCCATTGCATATTGTTTCACATGTATTATATATTACTCCGTATGCATATAACATATATGCACGTATATTAGAATGCGTGTAAGTACTTAGAACAGCGTGCTGGCCCCCTTCAGCACTAGGTTAGCACTAAGCCTGCTCTAGCCCGGGGCATGCAAGGTCATGGGGACCTTTAGTTAAATCTGGCCTGGCGAGAATGCAGAGCTGACAGTCTTCTGTTTTTGTCCCACAGTGAAGCCCCTGGCGAGCTGCCAGCGAGATGGGAGCCCAAAGGAACAGCACGAAGCTGCTGGGACCCTCCCCCAGGACCCCTGTTCGCTCCTCCTACCCAGCTTCCTACGCAGGGCTTCGTCTTTTTCAGGAGAGGGTCTAGCTTCTGTGTGGTCAGCAAGGTGCACTGGCTCTGAAACTTGACACCCAAACCTGAAGTTGGAAGGAAAAACCCACCTGATGGGCACCAAACAACCCGCACACCTGGGCCCCCAGCTTGATCTTGGTACTTGGGACCCAAGAGCCTTGTTCCGGCTGCCATTTTGAAGAAAGGAACTAAAGCGCTGATTTGTGGGTAGGGATATAAATAATAATAATAATAATATTAATAATAATAATGGCTACATGTAGGGAGCACTCAGCACCTGCCAGGTACCGTGCTAAGTGCTTTATGAACATTATGACTTGAGTCTTTAGCCAACTAAAACCACATTCCCAGACCCCTCGGTTCAAAACAGTATGTCCTGAGTGGTTTGGACAAAGCATTAAAAATTAAGGCTAGTGCCCCCCTGTCGTGAGACAGCACTTGGCCTTCAGGGAGCTCTGAGGAATGAGTGGTTAATTTAGGGTACAGTGAACCTGGCCTTGTCTAGCTTCAGTGATGCAAACTGCTTTAGCTAAAGCTGCCGGGGTCCGGCAGAGCCGGCCTGGAGAACAGGGATCCCTGGGTCATCCTAGTTCTTTAGCTGGAAGAAGGAAGAATGTCAGCTCCTACTCTCGGATGAAGAGATGTGGCTTCAGCCTGGACTGGCGATGCCCAGGCTCGTGCCAGGCCCCCCATGCCCTCCTGCAGGTGGGCAGGCACCGCCAGGTCATGGAATGAGCCACACCCCGAGCCTTATCTCATCGTGCTAATAGAAGAGTCTACGCTGTTCATTAGTTGCTCCAGAAAGCCAGCTTTCCCACCTGGCTGCCGGCGAGGGCGGGCCTCTTGGTTCCCGGCTCTCAAAGCAGTGCAGCCTTTTCTTTCCGAACTCTGTGGCTTCTGGCCCTGCTTCCTTGGTTACTAGGAGAATGGGTTGGTGATGCTTGTTCTTGTGCTGCTTTTTGACATCATGAAATTAATGTAGGAAAGCAAATCCAGAAGTGCGTGTGAGTTCAGGAGGATGGGTGCGCGCCCCACATCCCCACGTGCGTCAGTCTACGTGACCAATAAATTGTACCTTTCTCACCTCCCACCCGCGTGGCATTTTTTCCTGACATTCGGCCACAGACGTGCTTCTAGGCTGTCAGGGCTGCAGAGCGGCAGCCCAGGGAGGGGAGGATATCGAGGTTCACGGTAGAGATGGGCCAGCATTGTCCTGACCAGAGGGGACGCGGTAGAAAGAGTTTGAAGTTGGGCGTGGACCAGGACCAGTGGGAGACATCACGCATCTCCGTGGGACTCCAGGCGCACCCTGCAGCCACCAGACTTCCACCAGCATTGTCCCATTGCCACCACCGCCTGCTGTCCTGCAGCCACAAGTTCCTCCTGGCTTTTGTAAGTGTTCGTTGCTGAGCTCCAGAGACAGCACATGTAAACAATCGCCAGGTTGTGGGCCTCCAGACCCCCACGTTCAGGGGCAGCTTGCACTGCTTATGGGTCAGGGGGCAGCACCCAGCCCAGAGGGCCAGTGTGGGTGCTGCCTGGCCCTGCTTCCAGGCTGCCTTGGTCTGGGCTGCTGTCCCCACCACCTCAGGCTACTCGGCCTCTGCTCCTGTTCACAGATACCAGGCCTGGACTCCAGGCAGAGCCTGAGACAGTGGTGTTCTTGGCAGCCACGGAGCAAACCATTCACTGCCCTTCAATGATAGCACGTGGAGGCCGGCAGGGGCGGGGCTGAAATCCCAGCACGACCGAGGCTCGTCATCCACTCAGGTGCGATACCCTCACCCCGAAGGCTCACTTCCTGGTCCCTACATGGAACTTGACCCGAGTCCCCAGGCACCCACCCTCTGACCCCATAGGCCAAGGGCCAAGGTGGAGGGGCAGCTGGAGATACCCAGACATCCTTTAGGCCAGCCCTTCCTACACCCGCCACCCCACAGCTGAGGACCGGGCCACTGATGGCCATGGCACGTGGGGAATCCACCACTGCCAGTGGGTGCTGGCGTGCTATGAGGGGCCTGCAACTCCCACCCCTACCTGGAATGGACACCCAGGCCCTTCTCACCATTTCTGAGGGGTCCCAGGAGAAGCGAGTCCAGGAGCAGCACTGCTCTGAGTTCCGGCGCCCTGAGCAGGTACAGCGCCCCCCTCGCCTCTCCCCCAGGCTCCAACGCCAGCTGTGTCAGCACCAAGCAGGCTTGGACTGTAATGGGATGGACAACGGGGCCCACTGTGGTACCTGGAACTGGACACTGGAAATTGTGAAATTTAAGACGTTTTCATCCTTGTCCTTTCAGCTGCTCAGCCCTGCACCCACCCTTCGAGGTCCCTGACCACGTTTCTCCCTGGGCTCTGGTCCACCACCATCTTTTGGGGCCAGATTTTTCCGCCACGTCTGCTCTGCTCCCAATCCTGGGCCTGCCAAACACCCAATTCCCCTTCCAACAGCAGGATGAGAGGGGAACCCAGCGATCCCCACCTCTTTGTCATCTAAGTAATTTACCTCTATTTTGTTTCTGCCTTTCTTCACCAAGCTCCTTAACCAAGCAATTGAATTAATAAGATTTCCTCACAAAAGTGTCCCCTAACCCCGACAGTGAATTCCGTGTTCCCTGAGGTTACAGAAGCTGCTGGAATCACTTTTTCTTTAAGAAGCGAATTTTTCCTTCTTTGCATGACGTGAAAGCTGGTTGAAAACAGCAGATTTTTTGGCAACAGAAAGGCATTGTTGTCCTGATGGCCTTTCCCTAATAGCAGCCCGCATTCAGCATCCCCACCGCCAGCGCAGCTGCTGCAGCTCCAAGCTGTCTGCCCAGGGACCGGGGTCAGGGGCAGCTGTGCCGCTCCTCCTTCCTGGGCTGTGATTCTTTTTCCACGCCATTTTTCCCACCCGATAGGAGGGAAATTAGTGAGTCATTCAGAAAAGCTCTCTCCCACAGCTACCTTCCCTACCCCAGCCTACAGGGTCTCTCTCTTCGCATGTCCTTAAAATAGTTTCTTTCTCTGGCAAACTAATTTCCATGGAGATCCAGCAATCTGAAGGTCTCGAAGCTTTCTGCAAGGCAGCAAGCCCCAGCTCGAAGCCTTCACTCTAGCAGAAAGAAACCCTTTATCATGCAAATGTCTGGTCTCAGCCCCACAGACAGCTCACCACCACCCCCCTACCCCCCCCCC
>NW_020172738.1:100291-105420 GCF_003031525.2 Neophocaena asiaeorientalis asiaeorientalis | reverse complement strand
CCCCCCCCCCACCAGGGTCCTTTTTGGGAAACCTGCACTGTGCAGGGAACAACGCCGGCGGGTGGAGTCTGGGCAGGGACAGTCGTCTTTGTGGTCTGCACTGGTCAGCTCTTCTCGCTCAGATCCCAGCACCCAACCGCTGGGCCGGACTGGGAATGGTTTTACACCGGTGTACACAGCTCGTGGTCTTCTCTCAACCGCGTGCCGATGGCGTGTGCTGGGCTTTGGGATCAGCACATTCATCAAGGGGGACCATGGCGGGGAGGGCTGGTATATCTTGGGCTGTGGCATCAGAAGGAATGGGGTTTAAATATCTTATCTTTCATTTCCTAAAAATATGATTTTGTACCAGGCACTTAGCTTTTCTGAGCCTCAGTCTCCTCATCTATAGAATGGGGAGGAGGGAGCCTTCGACAGGGTGTGGTTGTACGGATTTGGTGGGCTCGGGTCTGTGCCTGGCCTGTCACAGGCGTTCATTGAACCTCAGTCCCCTCCCTCTTCCTGGGAGACAAGACTGTGTGGGAGGGCCCCGTGGGGATTCTCCACACAGAGCAGGAGGAAAAGGTCCAGGCCTGCAGGGAAGTCCTGGAAGGAGGTCGGTAAAGGCCTCCCCCGTGTGGGCAAGAGTATCACTAACAAAGAAGGACGGGAGCCAAGGGGCAGGGCGAGCCTGGGCAAGCCTTGAAGACAAGAGACCTTGAGGCCAGATGCGCTAGTTGAGGCCAGGGAGACTAGTTGAGGCCAAGGGGACCAGTTGGGTCTCTTCAGCTACACAGACCGAGCTACTCCGAGAACCTGAACCAAGGGGAGTGGACCTGGGGACATGCAGGGAGCCCCTGAGCTGGCACCCGGCCGTACTCCACAGCAGTGCTGGCCGGGGCTCCTGGCCACTGGGACGAGCTGGCAGTCGTCCCGGTCACCACACTGCAGCTCCGTGACCCACGCAGTCCTGGGCTGGTCTGACGCGGTGAGACTCGGCTCCGGCACGTCTGTTTTTCCCTCCATCGGCTTCTTCCTACATCCCTAACCAAGTAGATGACTCACAGCCCATGCTTTACCCTGCAGGGACGCGAGCAGACAGTGACACGCAGCTGTTCGTGTGTTTAGGAAGGTCAAGAGGCAAGTGAGGGACCCAGTGCAAGAGGTGAGAGGCGCTCACTCTCAGGTGCCCACCTGGACGTGCTCCACCTGGAACTTAGCGTCCCAGGGCCTTGCTTGCCTCACCCCAGCCCTGGTCTGCAGAGCAGGTGGAGGAGGGGTCACCGGATGCCAGGAGGAGTGACAGGCAGCGACACACTGACCTGCAGCTCTGGCAGGGCCCCTGGGAAGGAGCGGGGGGCGGGCAGAGGGGCAGCCAGGAGAGGCCATCCTCTGCATCACGTGGAATTGGGTTTTAGTACACAGGATGTACATTGAATATTCATACCTAATTTTGAGCCTATCCCCAGAAATGGTTTGTCTCACTTCAGTTATTTTAAAAGAGCGTTCAGTGTAGGTAGTGGCTGAGAGCACAGACTCTGGAACCGGACTGTCTAGATGTGCCAAAGTGTGCCAGTCTCTGTGCCAGGCCCTGAGGATCTGTGAGGAATAAGGAAGTAGCCCCGGCTTCCAGAAGAGACAGATGCACAGGCCAGAGGTCATGTTGCCACGTGTGCGGACAACGGGCGTGTGGACAAAAGACCATGCAATGATTTCCTCCAGGGGTTGCTGGGAGAACGTTTTATGATTTAGTGTTTAGAATGATCGCCACCGTGGTGCTGAGGATCTTGGACTCTGGGGCACCCCCGGCCCCACTGCTGACCCACTTTACTTGCCGACCCAAGTACTAAGTACTTATCTAAGTACTCAGCCTGCCATTGCCTCGTTTCTTCATGTGTACAAAGGAGAGAATAATAGCATCAACCTCGTGGGTCCTTGGGAGGAGGAGAAGACCTACTAGTGATAAATGACCCTGGCTGCACGTCCACCCTCAGCAAACGCCAGTTGTGATCAACGTGCTCATCTGACAAAACCGCACAGTTCTTCACGTTTCCGTCTCAGCCTCGGATGCTACAAAGGTCACAGATGTAGAAGCTGCTGTGAGCCACTCAGAACTCCACCACTCCTGGCTTCTCAGGCCAGGTCCTGGCTCCAGATCTGATAAGCTGCATGGTGTTGGCCAGGTCACTTCTGGGAGTCGCACCCAAGACACCTGGGACAGGAGAACCCAAGCCACCAAGCCTGGCCTCGGCCCCAGCGCCCAGTGCCACAGAGGCTCCATCAACACCAGTCTCCTTGCTCTTTTCCCTGGTCCTCCATGTTTTTTTCCAATTTGTCGCCGGGAATCTGTCCTGTCCAACCGTGGATGGACTCGAACAGAGCCACAGCAGGCCTGGCACAAACAAGCCTCCGATTGCAGGTTAACTCCTGGGGAAGCTAACCCTTCTGGAGCTAAAAATAGAGAAAAGCACTGCTCACCACAGGGCCAGGCTCTCGGCCTTAGCACCATTGACATTTGGGGCCGAATCTCTCTTTGTCGGGGGCTGTTTGTGCATTGCAGGATGTTAGCAGCACCCCAGCCTCTGCCCGCTAGATGCCAGTACGCCCCCCACACCAGACACTGCCAAATGCCCTCGGGGGAGGGGAAGGGGCAAATCACCCCCGGAGGTGAATAACTGCCATGCCACGCTTCCCCCGAGACTGTTTTTTTGGGAGATAAGAACACTAACAGCAACCACTAAAAGCAGGAAACTAGGAGAAAGGACACGCCCCCAACAAAATTATAGACGCATCACCAGGCCAGTTGGTTCCTTCCATTTCAAGGGACAAAGATGTGGAGGCCACCTCAGGGGGTGGGGTGTGCCACCAGGATGCATGGGAGGGGAGGAAGTTGCACAGCCCTGCCCCAGGGAAATAGGAGCAACAGCCCCTGAGCGGACAGGGTACAGAAGACCCTTGTGAGCCCAGCATCAGCCCTGGGGTCCCCTCCCTGATTGATGCACCAGGTTCTGCTGCTTTTTGCCTCTCCTTGGTCCACAGTCCTGGCCTCACTTGGTATACCTGACATTCAAAACTTTCAGGGAGGCCAGTTTAGGGTCAGCTAATCTCCATTAGCTGTCTTATGAGTTTGGATTCCCCAGAAACAGACTCTGAGACAAAGCTTCAAGTGCAAGGGAAGTATTTGGGAGTAACTCCCAGAAGCACTAGAGAGGGAGTAGGGAATTGAGACTAGGAAGGGAAGGAAGCCAGTAAAGGATGCTCTCAGAGCGGGTAGCCACTGTGGCCAAATGGGGCTTAACCTGCGGGTGCCAGTGTGGAACACAAGCCTGTGTTATCCCATCCAAAGAGGAGAGAGCTGGGTGCCTACACACCCTCTCTCATGAGCCACAGTTAAGGGCTGCCTCTGGGGGGTGTTAATTCCTCAGCCGATAATACAGCCTATGCAGCAAAGGTAATTCCGATGATCAGAGAGTGCTCTCAGGCTTGAAGAGCCACACACGGGCGTGACGTGGGTGGGGTCCCAATGTGTCTCTTCTGCCGCCTGATAGGATCAGTGCTACCGGACAGTTCTAGGACCATGCCAGCCCACCAGCACTGGCCTTTCCTACTTTTCTTCTGTGCTGAGATTCCTGAGTGCTCAGAAAAACGTCTCTGAAGAGGCATTCAGTGTAAGTATGTCCCAAACAGTACAATGAGAGACTGAATATACACACAGATAATGGTCAGACCATGTATAAAAGTAGATCTCTGACCCACAACCTGCAGCAGCCTGCCCGGGAAACCAAGCCCAGTAACTGGCCCAGGAAGGCAGCCTGCTGTAAGCCAGACTTGGGGGAGTGAGACAGCTGTCTCTGCTGACAATCCAGGAAGCCAAACAACAACTCCTGGCCCCAAACAGCCAGAATTTGATTACTAATGGACAGCTTCCCAAATGTTTGTCCCCATTTCCAACTTCAGACCAACCAGAGGAAGCCAAATATGGAGCCCTAAGCCAGCCACATAACACACCTCCCTCGTAGTTGGCCACCTCCAGCTTCCCCAGGCCCACTGTCCCCCAGCAGTCCCCACACCCGAAGTCCTCCCTTTTTCCACCAGAAAGCTTTCCCACTCCTCTGCCTGCCTGTGAGTTGCTGCCAAAACACAGGTGATGGTGGCTGAGCCCCTTGCCGTAGCCAGCTCTGAATAGATAGCCTTTACTTTTCTCATTTGATTGGTCTTTATTTCTACAATAAGTATGTCTCAAATAAGTTACACTAAAAATTTATGGGGTTTTATCTGATATTGAAATTTAACTGGGCGTCCCGAATTTTATCTGGAAATGCTAATGCTGCTTCATCTACGTGAGGATCCAAGTCAAGGCTCCATCCCCTCGGGTTGGAGGACTGCTGTGTTTCCGCAGCTGGAAGGAGGGACTTCATAAGGTATGTGTCTGTAGCAAGCAAAGAGCAGAGACAGTAAATACCACCAACTGCAGACTGTCTTCCCATCAAAAAGAACCAAGTGGAAGCTAAGGGAGTATTTGCTTTAGGGTTGAACTTTTAAACATAAATGGAAACTTAGAGCAGTAAATATTCCCTGCCAAAGATGCATTTAACTCGTAAGTTATCTAACATTAATTACCTATTGGCTGCATGACTTTGGACAAGCTACTTTACATCTCAAGGGAGAGAGGTTTTGCAATCTGAGTTCAGCCACATGAACTACCTCTTTTTAAAAAAAAACAGTCAACACTCTTCAGGGGAACATAACAGAATTCTGAGGATCTGCAATTTACCTTTCACAATATCCAGGATACGATATCATTCATCATGTCCAGGATATAATCCAAAATTGCTTTATATAAAAAGAATCTGCAAAAAAAAAAGAATCTGCAAGATTCTTAGAGAAAAGATAAGAAATAGAGATCAACCCCATTCCAGATATTGGAATTAGCAGATAAAAATTTACAGCAGGGCTTCCCTGGTGGCACAGTGGTTGAGAGTCCGCCTGCCGATGCAGGGGACATGGGTTCATGCCCCCGTCCAGGAAGATCCCACGTGCCGCGGAGCAGCTGGGCCCGTGAGCCATGGCCGCTGAGCCTGCGCGTCCGGAGCCTGTGCTCCGCAATGGGAGAGGCCACAGCAGTGAGAGGCCCACATACTGCAAAAAAA
>NW_020172738.1:79371-100192 GCF_003031525.2 Neophocaena asiaeorientalis asiaeorientalis | reverse complement strand
TATTATAATTACTCCCAAGGACATAAAGGAAAATATTCCTGAAATAAATTAAGAGATAGAAAAATCTCAGCAGAAAAATAGATATTTAAAAAAGTCTACACAGAATTCTAGTTGAGTAAAAATATCCTTCAAGAATGAACATGAAATACAGACATTTGCACAGAAGAGAAAACTGAGAGAATTTGTTGCTATCAGATCTACAACCAAAAAAATGCTAAAGGAATTTTTTAGGCTAATGGGATATGATAATAGGTAGAACCTCAGTTCTTTAGGAAAGAATGAAAAGCATTGGAAATGTTAAATATATGGATAAATACAAAAGACTCTTTTCTCTTAATTTCTTTAAAATATACTGTGTAAAACAATAATTATAACGTTATTGTAGGGTTTATAAAATATATAGACGAAATACTTATGATAATTGTAGCTTAAAGGTAGAGGAGGGTGGGAAATGGAGCTCTATGATTGCCAGGTTTAAACATTTCACATGAAGTGGTACAATATTAACTCTGAATAGACCGTGAAGTGTTAAAAGATGTGTTTTAATCTCTACAACAACCACCAAAGAAGGGGATTCTGAGGGAGCTATGTGTCTTCCAGTGGCCTCCAATTCCACCTCCATATTTCTTCCATATTTCTGGGTTTTGATCCTTTTCTGTCCCTTGCTGGTCCCTACCCCAGTTCATTCACTCGGCAAAACACCACCCATGAGTGAAAGCCCATGTGTAAGACGGACTTCACTGAAATTTGGGGGCAGTGTTTTGTGGCCACATCACAGACAACGATTTCCAAATAACTGTTATACATCTTTGTTCTTAAAATTCTTCAGTCACCTGGCCACCCGAACTTTCTCTCTGAGCTACTTTCTCTGGGGTGCCCCGCACCCTGCACTGGCCCTCCCTCTGCTCAGAACTCTCCACAGCCTTCTTATTTTGTCCTATGGAACCACACGGTCCTCCGTTGCATTCACAGCCCATCCTCGCCATGATTTGGGGGTCACTGCTTCACAATAGCCATGACCTTGCAAGGTGCAAGAAGATAGTTTTCCCTTTGAAAAATTCCACTACTAACTTTTAGACACGTTTTCCTCTTTTTTACATATAGATACACAACTGAGGTGTCTCCCAGCTCCCAGGCTGCTAAGAGTATAAAAAATCTTCTCTCCATGTCATCTCCTTGTTACTGATGGACACTGGGCCACCTTAAGGCCAGTTTGAGAAACCTTAGTCTGACCGTTGCAGTCATCCGTTGCCACATAATGAACCACTCCAAAACTAGATGGCTTAAAAGAGCGACGACACTTATTTGGCTCATAAATTTGCAATTCGGGCAGGGCTTGTCAGGGACAGCACAAAGCTGCTTTAAAATCCTCAGTGCCATTCTCCCCTACCCTCTCCACTTCCTGGTCCTCTCCTCTCTCCCCCTCGCCCTCCTTCCCCTCTCCACCACCCACCTCTACACCCATCCTTCCTCACTCCCCTCTCTCTGCCCTAGTTCATGCAATCCCTTTTTTATCAAGTTAAATTTAGACTCTCACGTTTTTCCTTTCCCCATGGTCCGTTTCTATCTTTCCTCAATGGAACCAACAAAATTTTTCCTCGTTAGGAAGGTGGAAGAGGGTGGGTCGTCACTCTTTAATATTTTTCATATATATATATATATATTTGAAAATAAACTGAAAATTTTAATTCAGTAATTATATTTGCAAATTAACCTAGTATTTTGGGTAGACTAGACATCTTTGGATGTGCATAACCCATGATCGTAAATAGAGGCACCTGAACGTATAGGCTATGGCACACTCAAGAGAGACATTAATGAAGAGATTATAGGGGTGCAGGCATCGAAGAGAGCTAGCAAAGGATGTTGAGGCACCCAGGGATTAGCAACAGCAGAAAGCCATCACTACCCATAGATCTGAAGCGGCGTGGTGTTACCCAAGGCAGTGAGAGCTTGAGCCGGAAGAGGGGTCCCTGTCAGAAGCTATAGTCACAAAAAACAAAACGAACCAACAACAACAAAAAACCCCACCAATAACAACAAAGAAGGGCATGGGTTAAAAGCACCTTGACTTCCCTCTTCTCCTGCCTTTTTATTCCCTGCTGGTTCTTCCCATTGGCCAAACCCAACCAGAGGCCAGAGTGCAAGGGAGCTCAGGTGGTGATGCTGTCACAGGGGTCGGCCTCCAGACATGGAACACACTGAGAAGGGCAGAGAATGGGGAGGAGGGTGGGCAAAGGGAGAAAACCCAGCACAACTTGTTACAAAAATGAGTTCGATCATGGTAACTCTTTCAAACTATGCATACATCAGGAGTAAAAGAAGGCGGGGGGTGGGGTGGGGGGAGGCACATGTCCAAACAATTAAGAAAAATAGACATTGACAGCAATTGGCATGACAGTCATTCTTAATTACATGAGCTAACAAAGTGGGATTCCTGGCATGACTTACTACAAAGGAATTTATATTTGGCTTGGAAAGCAGAATGGTTCTTATAACAGATTCTTCTAATTATGTTTTGCTTGTGCTAATACGAAGATTTGCTTCCTCGAGTAAATACCACCTGATCACAAAGCAAGATGGCGCAAAAGTACACTGAACTCCAGGTGGAAGCCAGGCTGGGATTCGGCAATTTGCAGCAGACGATGCTAAAGTAAGTGGAAGTTGTTGCTTTGGTTTCACGGGGGCTGCTCTCTCCAGCTAGTCCGTCAAAGCACCGGAGGCAGCTACTGTATCTCGTGCTTCTTCTGGGTGCCTCAGAAATAATGGTACTCAACGGTCACTAGGCATGAGAGTCACCTAAGGAACTTGTGAGAGTGCAGATTCCGAGGCCCACCAGAAGGAAGGGTTCCCTTGGTCTAGATGGTGCCTAAGAATCTGAATTTCAACATTCATTCCAGACCATCCTGATGCTGGTGGTCAGGGCACCACATTTAGGGAAACGCTGTTCCAAAGGCTGAACACACGATTCGTATGCCAAGGAGACAAAGAGGCGTAATAGACAAAGTGGGTGTCATAGACAAAGTGGGTGTCATAGATGATAAAGTGGGTGTAATAGATGATTTCCAGACCATCCTGATGCTGGTGGTCAGGGCACCACATTTAGGGAAACGCTGTTCCAAAGGCTGAACACACGATTCGTATGCCAAGGAGACAAAGAGGCGTAATAGACAAAGTGGGTGTCATAGACAAAGTGGGTGTAATAGATGATAAAGTGGGTGTAATAGATGATAAAGTGGGTGTAATAGATGATAAACGGTTGTCATAAAGTGGGTGTCATAGACAAAGGGGGTGCCATAGACAAAGTAGGTGTCATAGATAAAGTGGGTGTCATAGACAAAGTGGGTGTAATAGATGATAAAGTGGGTGTAATAAATGATAAAGTGGGTGTAATAGATGATAAAGTGGGTGTAATAGATGATAAATTGGGTGTCATAAAGTGGGTGTCATAGATAAAGTGGGTGACATAGACAAAGTGGGTGTCATAGATAAAGTGGGTGTCAGACAAAGTGGGTGTAATAGATGTTAAAGTGGGTGTAATAGACAAAGTGGGTGTCATAGACAAAGTGGGTGTCATAGATGATAAAGTGGGTGTAATAAATGATAAAGTGGGTGTAATAGATGATAAAGTGGGTGTAATAGATGATAAATTGGGTGTCATAAAGTGGGTGTCATAGATAAAGTGGGTATAATAGATAAAGTTGGTGACATAGACAAAGTGGGTGGCATAGATAAAGTGGGTATCATAGATGATAAAGTGGGTATAATAGATAAAGTCAGGAGATGATTTGGGTCCAGAGCTGGGTTCAAATCCTAACTTTGCCCTTGATTAGTTGAGGCCAGTTACTTTCTCTGATTGGCATTTTCAAAAAGAGTAAAAAACAGGGGCTTCCCTGGTGGCGCGGTGGTTGAGAGTCCGCCTGCCGATGCAGGGGACATGGGTTCGTGCCCCGGTCCAGGAAGATCCCACGTGCCGTGGAGCGGCTTGGCCCGTGAGCCATGGCCGCTGAGCCTGCGCATCTGGAGCTTGTGCTCCGCAACGGGAGAGGCCACAACAGTGACAGGCCCGCGTACCGAAAAAAAAAAAAAAAAGTAAAAAATGTACCTGAGAGTACACTTGAAGGTAATAAATGAAAAGTGAAAATCATGATTAATACCCAGTGACACTCACCATTTGTACCCAGAAGCTCCTTGAGTGAGGTTTTCTCAAGATGACAGGGCTCTGGGGGTCCTACCTCCAAAGACCCATGAGGACGGCATCTCTGAGGCCCAGGACTATGTCCTTGTGCCCACGGAGCACCATCCTGCGATACGGTAGTTCATACATTTCATAGATTTTTAGGCTTTGCTCTTTCCTTGTTTCCACTCAGGAAATTATAATTCATCCTGCAGCATATGGATAACAGGTTTTTCTACCCATTTTCTCTTGTCACTGGCATTACACCATTCAACAATATGGTGTTAACAAAAAAATATTAAAACTAGCCATCTTAGTTTTTTGGTTCTGGGTCATAGTATAGCAAAATGAAAAGGAAAATCTTTCACACAGTCCCAGTGGTGCAGAAACATTTAGAAATGATTCTAAATATAGATTTCCAGCTGACAGAGGGGTTGCTTTATGTCATTCTGTAATTTCCTTTTCACAGCGTGTTCTGTGTGCCGGGGTAAAGATTTTTAATGAAGTCAGAATGCTAAATTTAAGTGAACCTTTGCTCTCCGTTCGTTGCAAAAGCATTTTGTTACCATTTAATTGGCTGCGCATCTTGGCACCAGACGCCCAGGCAGCAAAACAGAAATCAGACCTCGTAGTGCAACAGTCTTGATGATGCCGGAGTCTAACTATCAGTGTGGGTCTTTCCTAATCTTTCACTTAATAGACTTCCAGTGAATACATGTAAAAAGAGTTTCCTTTGTTCCTATTAAATCATCCTAATTAGACATGAACATGTGATAATATGACTTGAGGAATATTTTACATAATGTAATTACCAATATTAGATGACATAGAATAAGCTCCAAATTTTGTGGTCAATGAATAGCCTACAAATACCGCTTATTATCGGGAATAAATTTAAAACGCAAGCTGTTCCAAGCAAGCCATACAAAACATTTACTTATAACTCAGGTCCAAAATCTACAGTGACCTGTTAGTGACTATAAAATCTGATGTAGCTCTACTGGACCTTCAAACTTAGGTGTGCCTAAGAATCACCTGAGAGGCTGTTTAAAAATACAGGTTCTGGGGCCACCCACGGAGAGGTTGATTCAGTAGCTCTGAGGGTGGGGGAGACGTGAAACGTGCATTTTAAACATCTCCCCAGGTGATGCTGGTGTAGCTAGCTGGGAACTAACTAGTCCATTTTCCTGGAGGCCCTCCTCTCTCCTTTGTTCCTACCCATGGGCCACTCCCAACCCAGGTATCCTTTTCAACACTGGCCTGGAGGCAGGTGTGTATCTATGATCAAGGAATGTTCTTCCAGCTCTCCAACTCTTGGCTTGACCACATGAAAACCTAATCACTAACAAGGTAAATTCACACAGATCCAACAGGTTACCCCCAGAGAACGCTCAGAGAGGTTCTGGATGCCTTTGGGCCAAACAAAAACGCACAGTCATGTGCGTTCTTTTCTTGATCCTCTCTACTCTGTAGGGTGGGTCTTATGTGTACTTTACAGAGGAAGAAACTGAGATTCAGAGAGGTCAGGGCACTTGGCAAAGCTCACACAAGAAAGATGGAGAATTCTGAGCCTGTTTCAGGCTCCAAACCTGTGCTTACCTTGTCAAGAGCTCAGTTATGTTGCCAGGATATGTGGAGGTGGGTTAAGCGTTTTACATAAAAGAATAAACCAATTACCTCTCGGAATTAATTTTCTATACGAGAGGAGATTACTGTACATTCATAGAATAGCAGCTACACAGGAAATGATTAAAATTCTAAGAAACATCTCCCTGTCTCTAGCTTCAGAACTTTTACAATGCTTCCATCTTATGGTTAGGTGTGAAAACAGAAAATTAAGTCCTGGTTTGTCTCCCGTTTTCAAACCCTCTATCAGTGGCCCAAGGACATCCTGGCTTGGGTGGGGGTATTGCAGGAGCTATTTCCCAACAGGATCAGAAAAGTGATCTTCATAAACGTAAGGCTGGAATTTTCAAAGCTAACTTTTGCAGTTTTGATGGTTTTGCAGTTTTGATGGTATTCTCAGACTCCATAACAAAATAACATACCGTTCATTTTCTGGTGAGAGCCCATTTCCTGGTTCACAGACGGCTGTTTTCTCAGTCTTCACATGGCAAAGAGAAAGAGATTTCTCTCTCCCTTCCTTTTCTTATAAAACCTGTTGGATTTGGGCCCCATGCTTATGACCTCATCAAAATTTACCTCCTAAAAGCTCTATGTCTAAATACAGTCACCTTGGATTTAGGGATTCAACATATGAATTTGGGGGGCATACAATTCTGTTCAGAACAGATGGATTCAGTAATTTTCTAGATAAGCAACTTTGGAGAGATGCAAATAGGCAGCTTTTCCTAACTGAAGACAGTAAGCTCTGAGAAGGTACACTTCCAACCGTTTTGTGGAAAAATGGATGGTGTGTCAGGAAGTCAACACGTGGGGTTACCAGGCCTTAGGCCGGAACCCTGAAAGATGCTGTGGCTGCTGAATCCGGTTCCATAGTGTCCGAGGCAGAATTGTATGCAAATATGTTTGAATATGTACATTTCTCAGGGAGGTATGCTCTAGCCACAGTGGCTTCCCTGCTGGGTTTTGGCAAGCTATGGCGTTAGGGCTGTCTTAGGCTGGGTTCCCTAGAAGCAGAGCCTGAGACTGGGATTCTTGTGCCAGCAATTCATTGACAAAATGCTCTCAATCCAGACATCAGGATAGGCATTGAGGAAAGGGGGATAGGTCAGGGGAAGAAATTAGGCAGAATTGTAGTTTTTGGAGAAGTCTGTCCTCAGTCTGTCCCATGGGGCACTCCGGAAGATATGTTGCATCACAGAGAGTGTCCTGTTCAAAGGCAAGGGCACTGGGCACCCAAGCCTCCTCCTATCAGTTAGTCATTGACCACCTTCTAGGCATCTCTTGGAGGGGAGCTGGCTCTGGTCAGCCAAGGGCAGTCCTCCAGAGAAGGGGACAGTTGTGAGCCTTTTGCTGTCAACACCCACTTCAACACAGGACTGGGTGCAGTGGCTGCTGCAGAGGACCAGGTGGGCTCCAAATGCACCTGCTACAGAGCCTGCTCTAGCTGAGCCCTCTGCCTGGATGCTCTTCCGCCAGGTAACCTTTTAGCAGACTCCCTCCCCTCTGTCAGGTCTTTGCTAAAACCTCACCTTCTCAATGAGGTCCACACTGGCCACCCTGGCCACCTTACTGATGTGCAAACTGCACCTCCACCCCCTCACCAGCACTGTGGCTCTGATCCACCCTTTCTTTTTGTTCACAGCTCTCATCGCCCTCAGACGTACATAACTTATGTCTTTCATATGTTCAGTTTTCTTATGGTCTGTATCTCCCATTAGAATGGAAGCTCTTTAAGGGCAGAAATACTGGTCTAGCTTTAGCCCCGAGAATACCGCCTGGCATATGCAAGGCACTTAATCAATGCTTGCTGAGTTCATTATTTAAGTCACAAAGGGACCCAGACCAAAAGAAGTGAGGAGCTCAAGACTCCAGAGAAAAGACGGTCTAAAAGCACAGTAGCCAATCCAGTAGGGTTCATCTTGGGTCCTACAGGAGGGGTACCACCACCTCCATCTTCGGGTCCAGATGAATGTAAAGTGGTCATTAAAATGGCTCTGTGTGGCTGCTCAAAGCTGTCTGCCCAATACGGTTGCTGTAGTGGAGGGCTTACTAGGCTACTACTGGCACTTCTGAAATAACTTTGTAGTATTCTCCCTCAGAAGACCACCCTGATGATAAGACCTTAGTTAGCAGAACTTTTCATCCTAAGGTATGGAAATGCTAAGATATGGAAACACTCAGATATGACAGTGCTTCATAGATACCAAATGAGGAATTTTTACAGCTTCCTTAGAGGAATGCACGTGCACGCTCTCATTAGTTCAGTGACTCAAGGTCCACCACGTCCTATCAAGGTCCCCCACGTCCTATCAAGGTCCACCACGTCCTATCAAGGTCCCCCACGTCCCATCAAGGTCCCCCACGTCCCATCAAGGTCCCCCACGTCCCATCAAGGTCCACCACGTCCTATCAAGGTCCACCATGTCCTATCTGCCTCATAAAGAAGAGATCTTGGACAAATCATGAAAAAAAATTTTTTTAATCATCTCTTCCTGGCCTTTCCCCCCTCAAAAAATTCACAGGAAATTGTTTATTCCTTGCCTAGACAAAATGGGCAAAAGATTTAGATAGAGATTACCCAAAAGAGAATGAATCAGGAGTAACCAAATAGATGGGGAAAAGTTCAATTTTACCAAATTAAAACAACAGTCAAGTACGATTGTCATCTATCAAATAGCAAAGGTTTTTTTTCATTTTTCGGTGGTTTTTTTTTTCTATTGTACTACCAAAACTGGCAAAGAAATGGTTCTACACATGGATGGAAGTATAAAGTTGTAAAAGCCTATGGAAAGTTATATGGTCAGATGTATTTAAAGACTTTGCTCTCTTCATAACCTTTGACCTACGAGAGTCAGAACCCTGGTGGAACCCAATCCTACCAAAATAATCAGAAATTCAGGGAGAGAAGAGCCTTTTAAAACCAGCCATAGGGGTTTATAGCAGGACTAAAATGCCAGGAAGAGGAAAGAAGAGAAGGAGACTCCTTGGGTAAGATGCTGATAGATTCCCTCAAAATTTCTCTTTGGTTTAACTTTCTATCACTAGGACAAATTTTCTTTAACAAACCTGTCAGTAAAATGTACTTCTGATAACAAGTGTGTTTTCAGGTCCCTAAGACATTTTACAAATCCCCACATAATTGTGTGATGAAAGGTCATTTACTCTGTCAAAAATATATTCCGTTAACTCAGGCTGAAACGTCATGTACGCATTTTCTACATTTAACTTGACTTTGCCCATGAGTTGGATAATAGATCTGAACCCAGCATCAAAATATGCAAATCATCCCACCTGGGATGCAAATGTCAAATATGCAGAGACAGACTTCAGAAAACATTGTGTGTGTGTGTGTGTGTGTGTGTGTGTGTGTGTGTATGCAAGGACAACTTTTGTCACATTTACCCTGTGGTCTAACAAATAGACCACTGGTATTGAGTTTCATAGTTGTATTTGCTGCTTTCATGTGCTTCTGACTGTTGAATCTTGTTTCCAGTAGTTCCCAAACCTTCCCCTGTGCATGGCTGTTATTAACTTGGAGCCATGTTAATAAATTTTATTTTCAAAATTCAGAAATTCAGAATTCAAAACAACAATTTAAAAAATTCTCTGTGGAAAGGGGCGGGGGTGCAATGAATTGGGAGATTGGGATTGACATATATACACTATTTTAAAAAAAAAAAAAGATAACTAATGAGAGCCTACTGTATAGCTCAGGGAACTCTACTCAGTTCTCTGTGGTAACCTAAATGGGAAGGAAATCCAAAAAGGGGGGGATATATGTATACGTATAGCTGATCCACTTTGCTGTATGGTAGAAACTAACACAATATTGTAAAGCAACTATACTCCAATTAAAGTTAATTTTAAAAAAAGGAAAAAAACCATGAATCAATAGACAGGATGTGTTCGTTTTGTAGCCTCAGCAAAAAGGACTCCTATGTCTTATGGATATGATCACAAATTTCAAACGAATAAAGTGAAAATTAATGAGAAAAAAACAAAAAATTCTTTGGGGACTTCCCTGGTGGCACAGTGGTTAAGAATTCGCCTGCCAAAGCAGGGGACATGGGTTCAAGCCCTGGTCTAGGAGATCCCACATGCCACGGAGCAACTGAGCCCGTGCGCCACAACTACTGGGCCTGCACTCTAGAGCCCGCAAGCCACAGCTACTGAGCCCGTGAGCCACAACTACTAAAGCCCGCGCGCCTAGGGCCTGTGCTCCCCAACGAGAGAAGCCACTGCAATGAGAAACCCGCACACACAACGAAGAGTAGCCCCCACTCACCGCAACTAGAGAAAATCCACACACGGCAACGAAGACCCAATGCAGCCATAAAAAATTAATAAATACATTTATTGAAAAAAAATGGAGATCCAGGCATCACCCACCTTCTGACAGCCCAAAACACTGTGGCTCAGGAGGTAGCCCGAATATCCTCTGAAGAGCACCCCTAGGAGAAACAAGCTTGACCACTATGCCATCATCACGTTCCCCTCACCACGGAGTCAGCCATGAAGAAAATAGAAGACAGCAACGCACTGGTGTTCATTGTGGATGTCAAGGCCAACAAGCACCAAATTAAACAGGCTGTGAAGAAGCCCTATGACATCCACGTGGCTAAGGTCAACACCCTGATCAGGCCTCATGGTTAGAAGAAGGGATATGTTCGACCGGCTCCTGACTATGGTGCTTTGGGTGTTGCCAACAAAATTGGGATCATCTAAACTGAGTCCAGCTGGTTAATTCTAAATAAAAAAGTCTTCGCTATTAAAAAGAAAAAAAAATAGCTTCAGCCCATAAAACAAGTGCTCACCCAAAATGGGATTTAAGGGTTTTGGGGGTTTTTTAAAAATCTTTTGGCCACGCAGTGCAGCAGGTGGAATCTTAGTTCCCCGACCAGGGATCGAACCTGAAACCCCTGCAGTGGAAGCACGGAGCCTTAACCACTGGACCTCCAGGGAAGTCCCAACTTTTTGTTTTTTGAATTTTTAGCGGAAAAGCTGCTTAAAAGGTTGTTGGTAGTTCCCAGTTTCTGAAGGCGGAGCCTGTGCAGCAGAGGTGTTCCCTGATTATTCCATGAAAGTATTTACCCAGACTTCATTTACTTTGGAAAAATTAATAGAAATGGGCTGTTTAGTTACCCAAAGGTGAAGCAAATTCCCGCCCATTGATCTTGGAGATGCTGTGAAATCACAGCAGATGGGAATGCAGGGTTGCTGGGGAGGAGCGGAGAAGATTCCATTCACCCCCATCCCACTACAGGGCCCTCGTGTGAGAAGTCACCTGGGGTCCGGCAGAGAGGGCAGGCAGGCCCCCCACGTTGCAGCATGAGGGGCTGTCACCTCCCCAGTCATGAATCCGGGCCTGAGAAAGGACACAGCAAGGCCGTCTTCCCCCAGCTAGAAGCCCCCTTACTCCAGACCCAGGACTGCAGCAGCACTTGGTTCATTCCCTCAGATCCTGGCAAAGGCAGACAGGACCAGGAGGGAATTCCCTGCCTTGAGCCTCTGCCATAAAATTATGTTTAAGGGACTTTCCAGCTGTCGAGTTCTGAATTTCCATTGTAGTCAGGGATCTCTGCTTATAAGGAAGAGAAACGAGCTACAGGTGGAGATGGAGCAATGGCAGAGGCCAGGGAGCACCGATGACATGCAGGCTCATACACATGGTGGCGTGGGGAGTGGGGTCCTCCCTGGCTCTGGTCTTCCCCAGACGTTTCCTCTGCCCACTTTCCTTGCTCCCCTCTCCTTCCTGGTCTCCCTGGCTTTGCTTTGGCTCCACATAGCTGCTCAAACCCTGAAGTCCAGCTCCCCATGCCTGGACCCCTGGAAGAGGAATCTGGCCCATCTTGGGTGTCCACAGCTGCTCCAAAGAGCGATGGGTCACATAGGACCAGTCCCGTGGTGGAAACATAAGCACCCAGACCCATGCTGTTATTAGAGGGAAAGCAATTAGACTTGGGGGGTCAGGACCCCCAAAATGTCTATAGCAGAGCTGGCAGCTCCCTCCTTCTCCCATCCTCTCCTGGTACTTGGGTTTCATCACAACCTCTGGTTCCCTGACAAGCACATGCCAAGGCAGGATTAGATGTGACAGATTTACTGAGGGAGACACCTGGGAGAGGAGATGGAGGAATGGGGGTCTCTGGATGAGGCCAGAAGAGCTGTCAGACCATGTGCAGGCCAGACCCTGGGAAGGAGAGAGGGAGGAAGGGAGGTTGGGAAGGCAGGCCCTCAGCCTGCAGTGAGTTCTAGCAAAGTTTCAGCAGGGCTGATAGAGCGTCTGTCTTAATCAGCTCTGGCCTCTTTAACAAGATACCACAGACTGGGTGCTAAATAACAGATATTTATTCTTCACAGTCTGGAGGCCAGGAAGTCCAAGATCTATGTGCCAAAAGCTTCTGTGTCTGGTGAGAGCCCTCTTCCTGGTTTGCAGACGGCCCGGCAGAGAGAGATCATCTCTCAGGTGTCTCTTCTTATGAGGGCACTAATCCCATTCACGGGGGCTCCAACCTCCTGACTTAATCACCCCCCTAAGGTCGCACCCCCTAATACCATCACATTGGGGGTTAGGGCTTCAATGCATGAATTTTGGGAGGACACAAGATTTAGTCCATAACAGTGTCCTTGAGGCAAAGTCAGTCAGAGGAGTCTCACATGTCTCAGGAGTGACTTTGCCTTAGTTCCCCTGCTGTGCTTGGTCCCTGGTTGAGGTTTCCATCAGAAATGTGGACATGGCTTTATTGCAGCGTGGATTCAGAGAGCAGCAGCAGTGGCTGTCAGTCAATTTTGATTCCCCAGTAGGAGATCTGAAGGGCATAAGTTCAAGGCCAACACACAGGCCCTTCTTTATTTTAAGAATGCAAAAACTCTCCTTAGCCTGAAGGCCTCACAAAAACAAATAGGCTGGATCTGGCCCACCTGCCATATTTTGCTGACCCCCCCCCCACCCCTTGGTTTAAATTACAAGTTAAGGTTTCAGTTGTTTGCATCTGAAATCCTCCTAACTTCCACAAGTGGGGGAGTATTGCTGACACAAGAATGCTGACTTAAGGCTGCTTGTCCTTCTAATTCCCCTTGTAAATTAGTCCATTGACACTCAGACTTACTGCATCTCACTTTAATTCTTGCTTGCGTGAGAGAATGAGTGTTTTCCTTTTCCTCCTGTCCACTCCTCACCTCCTGAAGCAGGTAACTTTTAAGTTTACAGTAATGGGTGTGGGGTGGGGGCAGGGCTTCTGTAACAGAAGTCAAGACCTGAGAGGAGAAAAATAGTCTTAAAAATAATCTTACAGTTTTTTTCCTTTTGGCCACGACGTTCAGCATGCGGGATCTTAGTTCCCTGACCAGGAATTGAACCTCTGCCCTCTTCAGGAAAAGCGCAGAGTCCTAACCACTGGACCACCAGGGAAGTCCCAATAATCTTACGGTTTAATAAGGCACTGGAGAGGCACTAGCAAGAATCAAAGATCTGACTGTCTCTTAGATCCATCCCTACCAACCCCCTTCCCAGCCAGACCAGAGGGTCATTCACTCTTTCCTGCAACACCCCCCCACACACACACACACACCCCAACTGACAGGAAATGGGTAGAACGCAGAGTGGCTGACAAACATAACCATCACTGGGGTGGAGCTCATATTGGACACCAAAGGGATGGGGCCTTGAGGGAAAGAGAGCTAAGGAAACTAGAGGGCGGGAGAGAGAGAGGTAGGGGGATAGGTTGTGGAAGGGAGAGGCGGAGAGGGTGAGGGCCACTCTGCCCCCAGGGTGTAATCATGTAGTGCAGCCCCAAGGTCTAGGGCAAGGCCCAGGCCCACGGGAATCACAGGGCCGTGTTGGAAAGACCAGAGAGGACACCCCTGACTCTCCACCTCAATGCAGACTATGTAAGGGCTGGACCGGATCACATGAACCTGTCGGGAAGGCCAGCTGAACGGTTTCCTAGGTGTACTTCATGGCCAGACAATTCTGCCTGGACTGGACTGCCCCACAGGAGAACGAGGGCTGTGCTGGGATTACCCAGGCAACTGGAGAAGGCATTGATCCAGCATACTCTTTGACAGAATTAAGGGAGCTATGCAAGGAACCTTTGGTTGTGGGGAAGTTTAAGAGACTGGGGTCTGGTGCATGACCTGGCATAGGAAAATGTCCTTATTGGAAAGAAGAGGTTCAGAACCAAAACCTGGAAAGTGTGTGCAGTCACACAGCACACAGAGTGGCCAGCCCTGAGCCCTGTCTCTGCAGGACGCTGCATCCCTGGCTGGCCTCTCCTTATTTGGGGATCAGGCTCCCAAAAGCAAATTGTCTGGGCATCCGGATTTGCAGAGCAAGTTCAACACACTGCTGCTCCAATTGTTGGCTTTTTTAAAGACAGAACATCAACTTGATGCCTCAACAAGGAACCCCATCTCATGATATGCAATATTTATTTAGTTAGTTATTTAATCAAAATACTATTGCACTGCTGTGTGCTCTCTACATGGTTCTACTGCATGAGGATGCAGTGGTGGTTAAACACTCTGAAAAACTATTAATATCCCATGAGTCGTCGAAATGGTGCTTTTCGAAATAGTGTCCCTTCGCTTTCTGATGAGGGGGAAATGACAATACAGTTCTAACATATGGCAACGGTATTTTCTAATATCCCCAGGCTGACTCTAATCACTTTGAGGTTATTAAAATTTTCTCTGACCAGCAGACACTATTATTTAGAACAGAGCTTCACTTAGACATTCATGAGATCTCAGATCCAGAAACCTTTCCCCCAAAATTTGGAAATGGATTGCTGATGAACACAAAACATGCATGGTGAGAAGAGTGGGTTGACCTTCCTCCTTTTGTCAAGATTTTAAAGTGGAAAACCCAGCCTTAGTGACCACCTGTGGGGACACTACCATTCTGTCTGCCCAGCCCTAGTGTTTTCTTGGGCTGGTCTGCTGTCTTAATCAGGGTTCTTGGGAATTCCCTGGCAGTCCAGTGGTTAGGACTCTGCTCTTACACTGCAGAGGACACGGGTTCAATCCCTGGTCTGGGAATGAAGATCCTGCAAGCTGCACGGCGTGGCCAAAACAAACCAACTAACAAACAAAAAATCAGGTTTCTTGGGTGGCAAAAGAAAATAAAAGCCCAGAGTAAACCAGCTTTAGTGAAACACAGGAATGTATTAGCTCATGTAACCAGACTGGGAAGGTAGGGCTGGGCTGCTTTCAGGACTGGCGGGAACCAGGGACACTAATGCCATCAGAATTTGGGGTTTCTCGTCTCCTTTTCTCCCTGTGTGTTCGCTCCATTTTTTTCAGGCTAAACTCTTCATGAGACCTGGGAGGGGACGTGGCTACTAGCATGGCCATGCATGGCCTCACTTCCTAACGGAAGGAGAAAAAGGGCCCCCCTCTCCCAGATCCAGTTTAAAAATTCCTGTGGAGGACAGTGATTGGCAAGGGTTCCTATACCCACCCTTGGGACCAGTTTCTTGCCCCATGGGGCAAGGAAAAACCATGACTATAGTCAGTCGGGTGGATGTGTTAATAAAAGGATGGGGGAGGGGAGAACATTTAAGATCTACTTAATAAATTTCAACTTTCAACAGTCTGAACAGACGTGTTCTACACCTACTTTCTTCTGGGACCTGTCCCTTCCCCTCCATCCAGAGGGAACCACCCTAGGAGACTGACCCTGCCTCTTTGCCACATAGATTATTAGATACGGGCACCTGCTAGTCCAGTAGCCTCCTCTCCCAGAAAATTTTTTTTAAGTTATTTGGGGTTTGGGGGGCTTTTTTGTTTTTTAAAATTTATTTATACTTTATTTACTTATTTTTGGCTGCGTTGGGTCTTCATTGCTGCACATGGTGTTTCTCTAGTTTCTGCGAGCAGGGGGCCACTCCTTGTGGTGGTGCACGGGCCTCACTGCAGTGGCCTCTCTCGTTGCGGAGCACGGGCTCCAGGCGCGCAGGCCTCAGTAGTTGTGGCGCACGGGCTTAGCTGCTCCGCAGCATGCAGGATTCTCCCGGACCAGGGAGCGAACCCGTGTCCCCTGCATCGGCAGGCAGACTCCCAACCACTGTGCCACCACGGAAGTCCCCTCTCCCAGAAACTTATTAGACCTGGGACTTGGATATGCCAGCTTGGTCTGCTGCTGGCTTGTGCTGTGGCGATGCTGGAGGAGCTGGACCACAAGACAAAGGATGTGGCAATTTACAGAGGGAGGTAGAGGCAAAGAGCTGAGCATTCTGACAGGATCTGCATCTGGGTCCCAGTCCAGCCACATCCCTGCTGCCAGCCTGATGCAGCACCCCATATCCATATAACCTCCCCTTTCCCTTAAGGAAGCTCGAATTGCACTTCTATTGCTTGCAGTCAAAAGCATTCTGATACTCTATCTCATCCTAAAAAACAAAAAACAAAAACAAAACAAAAAAACAGCCAGAACCTTTATACCCTGATCCACAGCAGAGGGACATATGGTCATATGGCTGGGTTCTGGCACCAGCCTTCCTCAACTGAATCCGAGTTCTGCCTCTTACTAACTCTGTGACATCAGACAAGCTACCTGACCTCTGCGTGTCAGTTTCCTCATCTGCAAAAGGACATACTAATAGTACCTACGTGGTAGTGTTTTGAGAATTAAATCAGTTAATCCACGTTGAGCAAAGTGTCTGGCATGCAAAAATCACTCATTTAAAATTAGGTATTATTCATAGTAGGAGAGGGCAGTAGTGTCTGGGAGAAATTTTATCATCTCTTTAAAGAGCAAAGAGGCAAACCAAGGGAGATAACTTCCCACAGAGACACTCTCTCTCTCTAGCCATTGTCCCAGCTTGTTAGATGTGCCATGTTGAATCCTCCAGCCACCATTCCAGACACTTGGCTGTCAATTTATAAAAGGGATAACAAGGCATTTCTCTAAGAAAGTTAAAGTTTACTAGAATGCTTGTATTGGGGTACAGGAATAATCCCTACGTCAGACAGTCATTTTTAAAACGTGAAATCTAAGTGTTAACATATATATGGAGTGGGTGATGAGACCTGTATGGGTTTTACTCCACGTGCACAGAGAGTCTTTATGATGGAAATGTCAGGTGGTATTTATTCATATGTCTGCAAACACAATAACACTAAAGGAAACAAAGAAAAGCCAAGGGGTAAAAATGTCCAGCGCCAAAAAATGTGACATTTGGAAGGATCATCGGTGTGTCTGAAAATCCACGTCGGTTGGATCCTTGGCTATCCCTTCATTTACTCCAGCAGTCACTAGGTTTACTAGGTTACAGCAGTTAACACAGGAACATGGTTAGCTTATCTTACTTTCATTTTTAGTGATCTAATTTTGAGAACAGCTGAAAAGGAGTGGAAATAAAGATCGAGCCATATTTTTTTAAAACAGGAAATTATATTTTTAAAAAAGAATAAAAGCAAGAGAAAAAAAAGAACAGAAGAGAATCAAAAGCCCTTGGGCGCTGGCTGGGTCTTTTTGACTTTATAATTCCGTACATTCATACATAATCACATTCAGATCTCCCTTCCCGAAGAGTGAGCTCCTTGAGGCCAGGATCCAAGTCTGGCCATCTTTGTCTCCAGGCAGTGCTCACCTTGTGCCTGACCCACACCAGGACCCAGCTGTTTGACCACTTGCTGATTGAAAGATAAAGGAAAGCAGGGGGACCAAAAGGGAAAGGACAGAAGTAAATAGGACAATTCTTGGAAGGTTGCACTTGAGTTCCTCAGAACTGGAGCATCACTTCACATGTATCTTACATCCATTACAGGCAGGCAGAATCCATTTCATAGATATCGCTATCCAGCAAAGCATGCTGCATCCTTTAGACACTCAGTATTTACCAGAACAAATAAAAACGCTTCTTTTAAGATCCATGATTTGTCTCCGGAATATTCAGACAACCTCATTTCCTCCTCCTTCCTATTACTCATTACTCATCCTCCCTCCAGCCAGTCCCCTCAGGGTCCCGGGAACACACCTGAGGCTTCCGAACCACTGACTTTGCTGACTTTGCTCTTCGATGGGATGCCCTCCCTATTGGCTAATTTAGGAATTGATTTCAAATCATTTCAAATTATTCTTTGTTTTACGTATTCTCGTTGAGCCAAACTACAGTGTCAGCAGAAACAGAAAGTGCACAATGGAGTGCAGTAGTTAAATCACAGACGCTAGAGTCAAACTGCCTGTGTCTGAAGCCAGGTCTGGCCAATAAAGAGCCAGGTGTGCTCAGGCCAGTGACTTACCCCTGCGGGCCTCAGATTCCTCATTTGTAAATGAGGATAAAGATGCTAAGAGTAGCTAATAACAACCTTACTGAGCAGGGTTGTTGTGAGGATTCAGAGTGACAACACGTGAAACATTCAGAAGAGTGCGCGGCCCATAATGTTGTTAGAAGTGTTCCCGCTTATTAGTTATCTCCCACAGAACCTAGCACTCTGCTGAAGAAATGGTTTTATCGATAAATCTATGTTCGTTTCTATAACTTTTTCTTGCATATATAGTACGTATATAATGGATAACAATTAGAAAATACATATAAGATATAGAAAATACATACAACAAAAGAACACCAGCAATGCTACTTCCCAGAGAAAATATTTTCATATATCCCATTCGTTAATTAAACATTTACTGAGCACCTAATATATGAAAGACTTCACGCCCTTGCTGGAGGTAAAATGATGAACAAAGACAGAAACGGCTCTTGCTGTGGAGGTTACAGTCTGTGGCGGGGAGACACGCCTTAAGCAAGTAATGATAAAAAACATGTGAAGCTGCAACTGTGATAAATGCTAGAATGGAGAGGTCCACGTGTCATTGGGCAATCTGACCTAGTTGTGAAGGTCTGTTACTTGAAGGTTGTGAGGAAGTGACTACTGAGCTGAGAATTAACTCATAGGAGTTAACTCATAAAGGTCAGAAGGGAAGGGTTTGCCCATCAGAAGCACAGTGAATCCAAAGGCCCTGCACTGGGAGGGAGAGTGGTGAGCAGAAGAGAGGAGGAGGGCCCACGGAGGCTGCCGTGCTCACTGGGCAAAGCTGGCCGGGTAGGGAGAGGGCAGACCTACAGAGCTTAGTATCCCTAGTTTAGAAATTATATTCTCTACTCATTCAACAAACTTTGCCTATGAGATCCAGGGACATACTGATTTTACATCAATTAGATTTATATCATATACTCCTTTTATTATGAATTTTTTGAACAATAAATATACAGTAATTTAATTCTCATTGGTGGAAATCAATAGATTTTTCCCAACTCTCCATTATTTCTAACAATGCTGTGACAGTTTTCTCTGGGCCTTTGTCCAAATATTTGTTGACATACATTCCTGTAAGGGGAATTGCTGGTTCTGCAAATTTGTTAACATGTTTTAATCATAATCTTGTCTGGGAAATCAGCATATTCAACTGTCAAGATTTGATTCTAGGCTCTTTTGAGGTTGGTACCACTGTTACATTTAGAGGCATTCTTCGTGACTTTCAGAACCTGCTTCTTCATTTGCTTCAGTGTGTGAGGAAGTCCCTTCTATTTCTGATCCCCATGGGTCTTTCCCACAAATTCAGATCACTCAGTACTGGCTGCTGACAAAATATCTTTACAGGTCTAGAATCCTAACTGTCCTACTCCTGGGTTCCACAGGAGAGGAAAGGCCTTCTTCTCTGTGAAGGATCTTCCTCTGGACTTGAGACACATTGAAAGAGAAGGCAGATTCTGACATTCCTTTCCTCTCTTCTGCCTCCTATTTTGTCCGGCTCCATTTTCATGCAATAAATTTACTAACTTGTTAAATGCAGATGGAACTCAGATGATTCTACTACAGACCAAGGTTTCCCATTCTACTGAGTTGATAGATGTCATCTTCTCTCGAGTCTGTCTTTCATCTTCTGCTTTCATCTACTGGCAAACTGTCCTTTTTCTCTTTCAAAATCCTGTTTGTATCCTAACCCTTAAATGACCTTCTGAGGACCCATTTACTTTTCGGTCATAGATAATTTCTAGGCTTCTAATGATTTACATAGCTAATCTATTCGCATTTTCTTTAGCGGTTCTTTGCATTCCATTACTTTATTGCATAAAAAACCTTTTTCGAAGGTCAATGGGTTGCTCTTGCTTAAAGCAACCAATCTTTGGTTAGGACTTCGACGGATACCAAGTGTCTAGGTAAGGTTAGGCTTACTATGTACAGGCGCAGTGTGAATTGCATTATATAGTTTATTACTTTTAATCCTCACGACAATCCCGTGGGATAGGTATCATTCCTTCCCGGTTTAGGGATCTTCCCCATTTTACAGATTAGGAAACTGAGGCTTAGGAATGCTGTCTCTCATCTATAGTCTCACAGCTACCATGTGGGGAGTTTACTTCTGCTTGTAAACTGACATGAAGAAAAGGGAAGCAGGCTAAGAAAGAAAATATAAAACGGGGAAAAGCAAGCAAAGGAAACAGCAGGTGGGCGGAAGCCTCCCTTTTGCCTTTTCCTTCCTCCGCCCCCGACCCCGCAAGGCCGAGCCTCCAACGTGGCCCGCACGCCTCCTAGCGGCCGCATCTCTGCGGCCGGCACTTCCGGCCTCGGGATGCTATCATCAGCCAGCGCCGAGTCGGCGCCGGACATGCGCGTGCGTGTGGCGTAAGACGTCGGATGAGGAGGCGGGCTTTCTGGCTCTGTCCGAAGCCATTTCCGTCAGGAGCCGGAAGTCCGTCCTGGATTGCATCGGGGGAGGCCTGTTCGTGGACCTGAAACCTGGGGCTGCTGCTCCTCCCGCGCCCGCAGGTTGCCTCATGGTGCGGGCCGCGGCAGCCAGCCCCCGTGCGGATTGGCGGCGCTAAGGCGCCGGGGCAGCGCGCGACATGTCGTCGGGCCTCCGCGCCTCCGTCTTCCCCCGCTGGAAGCGCCACATCTCGGAGGAGTTGAGGCGCCGGGACCGGCTGCAGAGGCAGGCGTTCGAAGAGATCATCCTGCAGTGTGAGCGGCTGGCGGGCCCCGGGAGCGGGCGGGCGGGCCCAGCCGAGG
>NW_020172738.1:50967-79307 GCF_003031525.2 Neophocaena asiaeorientalis asiaeorientalis | reverse complement strand
ATGCGGGGCGCCAGCGGGAACCCGAGGCCGAGCCCCCCGCGCCGCCCGCGCGCCTTGAGGCCGCCCCGGGTACCCAGCGCCTTGGACCCCCAAACGCCTTTTTAGATATTTTCCTCTTTCACTTTATTCTTGGGTGTGACCGTGCTGGGTTTTCCTCCTCAATTGGGTATTCTTCACGGGCAGGCACCGTTCATGTCTGTGTTTGTAAATCCCAGCAGCTCACATAATGCTTGTGTTACTTAAATAGGCCGGTTCCAGAAACATCCTGTTTTGGGCATCGTGTTGTTACTGACACGGGCACTGACTTTAAGCAGTAACTCGCTGCGTTCCCGTCGTCTTCAGACTGTAGCGAAATGTTTGCCTTTCATTCCTGAAGATCTGTTGTTCTTCCTCCAGTTTGGTGTGCTTTGACTGTTACATATTACACATCTTGAGTCTTAACGTACTTTTTAGTTGGGACATCACAGTCTTTACTGTCGTTGAAAACTTCAGTGTGAAAGAGGTGGCCCACACCCACCCCCGCTGCTGCAACTTGAGTACAAAAATGTTTGTGCCCTTAGATGCGTTCTAAAGAGCATTTCCTTGCCCCTCCGCCCCATTTTACCATAACTGACGACACATTTGGGGGAAGAAACGGGACACTCTTCGGACCTCTGGTTCTGTCTACCCCTTGAAGTAAGCCTGCAAATCTCAAATCATGTTGATGATGCAGTTCAGTGTAATAGTGGGTGCCCTTTATTGAATTCTGATTGTGCTAAAGTTCTGGTTCCTGAACTTATACCTGCACATTAGAATCAGGTGGGGATCTTTTAAAAATTATAAAGCCCAGGCCACATCCCAGACCAACGAAACGCCAGTAGTAGAGGTGGGACACAGGTGTCAGTATTTCTTGGTGATCCCCAAGTAATTCTAAGGTAGAGACAAGCTTGAGTGCTGTCGTAAATATTTGGCATGTGTCGTTTCACTTTATCTTTCTGAAAATTCTATGAAGCAGGTCCTGTTGCCCTTTATACAAATGAGAAAATTGAGACTGAGAGAGATTAGGTCATTTCTCTGGGGAGGTACAGCAGATTAATGATAGGGCCTGGATTTGGACACAGACTTGATGGCTCCTGACTTTTTTGCACTTTTGCCTTTCTCATTGGGTCCCCCAAGAAACGGCCTTCTTGCTTTCGCTGAGCCCATCCTCTTAACTAAAATGGGGAGAAAAGGGAGATGATGAAATGTGCCACTCCTGTGCTGATTCCTTACACTCTTAAGAGGCTGGCAGCCCAGTGCTTTCAGAAAGCCAGAAGCACAGGAAACTCCTCGCTGAAACGATTCCTCGTGGGTTACATAAATTCAGGTCATCGGGTATTTCATCCTATGCTTATTCTTTAAAAGCTAATACACTGAAGGTCAAATTGGGTCGGAGGTCTGACGACACTCCCCTTACCAGCCTCACTTACCTGAGTCTGGTTTGCTGCATCTATAAAATAGGCGTGAAGCTCGCCTTGCCTGCTTCATAAACACAGTGCTGTGCATATAAGTGCTTTGAAAGCTGTCTGCGTAACTGTCTATAAATGGAAGGTGCTTGTAATCACATTGACACAATTGAGTGTTTTTCTGCACTTTGAAAATGGACATCTTGAAGGGGTGGAGGATGTTGGAGGAAAGGCAGAAAGACGGGTCAGTCCTGGAGAGGGAACACGTCTTTAAAACAGCTGGGCAAGGCAACCTTGGCCTGTTAAAATCTGCAGTTGAGGCAGGGGACTGACATTTGGGAGGTCACTTCTAGATGGTGGAACAGCCTCACTCTTCATTCCTAGCCTCCCAAAGCAGTCAACCAGAGTTTCCCGTTCAGTCCTGCCTCTGAGCCTGAAGAGAAGGATGAAAAGAGGCTCTGGGGACAGCAGGTGGCCTTTGAGTGAGAGGAACTTTTAAGAAGGATCCCTCTTGAATACCTCATGTCTTTGATATCACAGGGCACCTAGCTGTAACATTTTGAAGATCTTATTAGAGCCCTTTGACACTGGTGAACATTCAAGTTTGGAATCACTTCCCTGTTCTCTTGAGCTAATTTATTAAATTAATATTGATGAAGATAGTGTTTCTGTTTCTGCCCAGGATTTCCATTTTTAGATATCAAGAAGTAGGACTCAACTCTTTAAGAGGAAAGATAAGCTGTTCTAATAGGAATAGTCACTAGCATAAACCCTCTCCGGCTTTTGCTGTGAAGCATCGCTAATCTCAGACGTTTGGGATCTGTGAAAGCCCCCGTCAGGTGTGGGTTTTCTGTAAGTTTCCTGTGGTCACTTTCTTGTTCTGCTTTGTGCACCCCCTTCCACTTCTGATCTCACTGGCCCCCTGCATGCGTGTCATTTCTTGCCCTGACTTTTCTTTTGAATTTCTGCACTGTGTTCCCTGTCACATTTATTAAGTTCCAAGGACTCATTTTCTTCCTTGAGCTCTCTGCTCCTGTGTTCTCTGGCATGTAGGATCTTGCACCCAGTTGGACGAGCAGGGAACCTCAGAATAATCTTTGACTTCTTACTAATTGATATCTGTTCATGTCACTGCCTGCTTTTAAAATCTGTTGTTTCGCTATTGCCAGTAAGAAGAGGTCTGAATTTCTCATCCTGCCCTCTCATGTGTTGGTGCAAACTTTTATTTCTAGCCATTTACTGAACAGCTCTCTAGACCTTCTGCTTGGACTGTCTGTTGTCTTCACCTGTGAAACCATCTGAGAAAATGAGTAAAAGGTCACTCTTGCCTTTTTATACTTAACCTCCACCCCACCCCCACCCCCATTACACTTTTTTAGCTCCTTGAGGTCAGGGACTCTGGTTTGTATTTGTATCCCTAGTGCCCTGATCTTAGATTAAATATTCCAGGGACTGTCTGGCAGTCCAGTGGTTAAGACTTGGCCTTCCATTGCAGGGGGTGTGGGTTTGATCCCTGGTCGGGGAGCTGAGATCCCGCATGCCTCGCAGCCAAAAATCCAAAACATAAAACAGAAGCAATGTTGTAACAGATTCAATAAAGACTTTTAAAAAATGATCCACATTAAAAAAATCTTTTTAAAAAAAATTCCAGGGCTTCCCTGGTGGCGCAGTGGTTGGGATTGAAAAAAAAAAAAAAAAAAAAAAAGTATCTTCTTTCTAAAAACATTCCAAATATAATAAGGTAAAGGTTTCCTCTCTTACTTAGAGATGCATAGCACTTCACTTTTCCATTGTGTTTTGGTATGTTTGTTGCCTCTTTCCCAGGTAGAAACAGGTAGCTGTGGGAGTAGAAAGCATGGGCACGGGGGCGTTTTGGAGTGATTTTTCATAGGTTCCTTTTTCTGGGCTGCCTGTGCTTGGGCCAGGAAGCATCTAAGGAGCGCATGTGCCTGGAGTTTGGACGATTGCTGTAATCGGTGGTAAAGTACAGTGCCTAGTACTTTGATACCTCATAAAAGTGAAACCTGCCCAGTCATCTTCTGGTTATTTCTTTGGTCCAAATCTTTATAAGATGTTAAGTAGTAATAAAGCATACCTGGGTTGTAATAACTTTTTTTTTTCTTTGCTAGATAACAAGTTGCTGGAAAAGTCAGATCTTCATTCAGTGCTGGCCCATAAGCTACAAGCTGAAAAGCATGACATACCAAACAGGCATGAGATAAGGTATTCTGAAACGATCCTGTATTATTTGTGTCTCCTGAGATAAGGTATTCTGAAACGATCCTGTATTATTTGTGTCTCCTTTTTAATTGAAATTTGTCTCAGTTCAGTTGTCACTTCCCTGATTTTGAAGCAAACCAAGTACTGTGTTTGTGCTCCACTTTTTGTCAGTTCCTTTCAAATAAAAACTTCTGAAGCCAAATAACTAACTATTTAAGGTTTTTTTTGAAGGTATGTAGCTGCCCACCTAGAAGCCTCATCATCAGTACGATGTGAGCTTGAGAAATTGCTTAAGGCGAGTAACCAGGCCAGTTCCTCCTGTAGCCTGCCAGGGTTCACTTTTTCTGAATAATCAGACAAGTAAGCATTCTTGAGCAGATTTACGTAGATCTTGTCAGTAGAGGATTGACTGGCCTGTAAACATAAGCGCTACAGGTCTATGTGATCCTTTTTAGTTCAGTGTTGTTTCCATGTGTCTCAGTGTGCAGTCAAACCAGTGGGTTGCAGAAAGCTTTTTTTTTTTTTTTAAAGGAAGATTAGGCAGAAATCTGCATTTTATAGGAAGGCTAAGTATTGCTTCACTAAATATGTGAGTATGTGTTCATGGTGGGGAGTTTAGTATCTTTACTTGGGTCATTCATGTAAACTGTCTCTTTTTGAGGGTCATGGTCCAAAAAAACCTTAAAGCCATACTTCATCCGAGTGGCTTAAATGGAATCATTCTAGAGTCTTACTGTCCTCCTTTTCCATTTGTTCATCACGTTTGCATATTAAATTTTGTGGTTTGTATGGGAACAGTACCCATTATTGTTCTAAAATCTACAAGCTTTTTTGCATATCAGCTAACATTTAGCAATTGTAAAAACAAAGCTGATGGTAATTTAGGATTTTAGGAAAAAAACAGAAATGCTGGGTGTAGCTTGTCATTTACTCCTATAGCCATATCTGCTAACTACTTGCCATCCGTGTTTCCTCATCTGGCGAGGTGGTCTCCAGGCAGACCGGAGTAGAAAGAGGAACAGATGGCCCGGCCTAGGTTCCATTTTTGCTTAAGAACAATTCAGGAGATTGTGCCTAGCTGTGGTCCTGGGAGGCCTTCTGCAGGATTTAAAATATTAGTTGCTGTGTTCTGGTCAACTTTAGGTGTAGAGAATCCATTTCACCCTTTTTCATCTAAATTCAGTCAACTGAAACCTTGAAACATTTTATTTCTATCTGGTTAGCCTCTTGGTGACTATATTCCTGCATCCTTTATCTGTCAGCGAAACTCATTTGCTTGGAAGGGTACAATAAATAAATATACAACATTCTTTTAACTGAGCACCACTGGGGTGGTAATTTAACTGGAAGTCCGTCCTTTCTGCAAACTTGTGTTCAGTCAGGCCTCTTCCTGACTGCCTCGTTTCTATTAATGGTATCCTTATTTTCCACAAGTCAGCTATGATTCCTTTTTCCCTTGGTGTCCTGCCCCTCCCCCTTTGCAGTCACCCAGGCCTGTTGATTCTTTGCCCAGGTGTCCTGTGCATCTGTCCCTTAGTTTGCATTTGTGTGCCACCAGCTTCGTTGCTTCCGTTCCTAGACTATGGCAGGGGTCTCGTTCACTGAGTCATTTTGTGACTACAGTGTGGGCCAGGCGTCGGGATACAGAGATGAATAAGCCAAGAGTCCTTGTTCGCAAGGACCTGAGCCTCGTGGGGGAGAGTAGCTCAGTGAGGTGTGTGCTAGTAGGATACAGGTATTCACAGAAGACGGGGATCTCATTGGCTGCTTTCTCTCTCTTTTGGGCTCTCAAGTCCTGCCCGTCGCATTCTAATTAATCTTAAAACACACTGTGCTTAAAAAGCTTTATCTCATCAATTATCTGACTCCTCTCTTAAGTGTTTTAATCCCTTTGCTTACCGAATAAATCAAAGTGAAACTCATCCCTGAGAAAGAGTTGATTCCAGCAGTTTTCTAAGTATGGCCGCTAGACCGCAGCCTCAGAGACTTGTTAGAAACGCAGAATGCTGGGCCTCACCCCAGAGCTCCTGTTTCAGAAACTCTAGGGGTGGCGCCCAGTAGTCTTGTTTTAAGAACCTTTAGGTGATTCTGATGACCTCTAACATATAAAAACCACTGCTTTAGTGGCTACTCAGTCCTTGTGAAGTATCCGAGACACCCGGGGGAGCATGTTAGAAATGCAGATTATTGACCCTTTTCTACATCGACCTGATGAATCGTTCTGGGACGGGGCCCAAGAATCGGTTAAAACCTACTCTCTAGGTGATTCTTTTTTTTTCTGCCTAGTGAAGCACTGTTATTGGGCTTTTGTAAGAAGTTTGACTTTTATTGTGAATAAAATTGGAAGTGGTAAAAGGCTTTGAGCAGAGGAATGAGTGCCCTGTATCCTTGTGTTTTCTCAGGATTCTCTTCAGCTTCTTAGAGGAACAGACTAGCTTTATGTTTTGCATATTTCACATTGCTTTGCATTGAAATAAGGGGATTTGATAAAAATTATTTCTTTTCCTTCTAATCCCCATATGCAGTCAATCACCCAGGCCTGTTGCTTCTTCTGCCTAATTTAGGGTGGTTTCTTATAAGGTACGTGCCGCTTTCTAGTCTCTTGGCTTCTAGTTCATGGGCCAAGATTGGGGAAGCACTGTGTTGCCTCAAAGAGTGCAATATTAGTGTATCTTAGAACATGTAAGAAAAATGCCTTTAGAGATGGAGGGTAGACTTAGGAGGGAGCATCACTCTGCCGCCTTTTCCCTCTTTATTTCTTATCGGTCATTGGGAAGAGATAGTGCCCCCGCCCCCGCTTCAGATGGTGGCATCCTGGTTTGCCAGCCATCTTCCTTTTCTCCATCTGTGTGCTTTCCCTGGGGAGTGGTTTTAGCTACTCACTGTAGTCTGATAATTTACACCTGTAACTCCAGCCAAGACCCCTCTCCTGAATTACAGATCCACAGTTCTGTTCACCTGCTGTTATTTCTGAGACAGTATGCAAACTTTCCCAACTTCCATTGACTCTCGAGGTGGCCTGAGCTCCGTGCATGGCTTTAGATACATCTGTTTGCTGACAGCTTCTATATGTCAGCCTCCAGCTTGGACCTCTTTACTTGAAGTTCAGACTCTTAACAATATGCAGTTTCCACTTGACATGCCCACTTGGATGTCCACGGTGAACTCGCTCTTCAGGCCTCCCCCAACCTCTTGCCCCAGTCCTTCTGCCTCAGTAGGTGACGCCTACCTTTAATAGCCACTCAGGGCAAAAGCCTTGGAGTTGTCCTCGACTCCTGTCTTTCTCTCATTCCCCACAACCAATTCAAAGGCAAGTCCTGCAGTCTCTCCAGAGTGGATCTAGCTAGGATCTGACCACGTCTCACCGCCTCCGCTGCCGTCACCTTGTCCCGACCTGCACTTTCTGAGTCTGGAATATGTAATAGCTTGCTAACTGGTCTCGCTGTTTCTGCCCTTAACCCCTGCAGTGTGCTCTCCACCCAGCAACTGTAGCGATCCTTTCAAAACGTAAGTCGTTCCTCTGCTCAAAACCCTCGGCGGCTTCCAGTCATGCATAGGAAAAGCCACAGTCCTCGGGGGCCTGCGAGGCTCTCTCTGCGTGGCCTCCCCGATCCTCCCTACACCCCCTGCCCCGGGCGCTGCGGTCACACTTGCCCCCAGCCTCTCCAACACTTGCTGTTCCCTCCACTCACAGGGCCCCGCCCCCAGGTCCGCGTGGCTTGTTCCTCACTCTTTCCAGTCTTCAGTCAAGTGTCACCTCTTGGGATGCCTTTGACTACCGCACATGGAACAGGAGCCCTGTCGCTCTGTCCCCTTCTTTACACTGCTTAGTTTTTCTCCACAGCATATCTGACCACCTGACTCCATCCATCTACTCATTTGTTGTCTGCCTACTCTTAGCCGATTGTACAGCTTCCTGTTCCCTGCCTTCTCCCCGCTAGGCACCAAAACAGTGCCTAGCACAGAGCCGGCACTTAGATACTTGTCGGGTGAGTGGACCTCGTTGTCTCCTCCCCATTTACCTGAACTTTATTCTGGAATCCATCCTTTATTCCTGACGCAGCTGGTGGTATGGGTTGTGGCTGGTTGGTTTTACCCTGTGTCTCATATCTCCTACTTTCTACTTTAGGTTTGTAGTGACTTATAACTCTATTGGCCTGGAGAACTGAACTGCTTTCTTGGCTATATTGTCACGTACAGGTTTGAAATTCTAAAGTTATTGTTCCAGTGCCTGATTGAAGGGCTCTGGGGTCTGATTTTTTTTTTCTCTTGTTTGCACGTTCTCTTCATCTGCCTGGTTGGGGCATTTAGTCCTGGACATGATGGTGCATGGAATGATAGTCAGCTGCAAGAAATGGCCCAGCTGAGGATTAAACACCAAGAAGAACTGACTGAATTACACAAGAAACGTGGGGAGGTAAAGATAGCTCCTCTTCTCGTCTGTCTTGGGGGTCGGGGGGTGGGGCAGGCACTCCCACTGGAATTTGCAGCCATCCTGGCTACATACGGCATCACCAGCTCTATCTGTGGGAATGAAACAACAGAAAAGATGTGAGAGCTCTGTCAGCAGGTGGGCAAGCCATTGAGATAACAGCCAGGTTGTCATGCTCCAAGATGGCATGAAAGGTACGAGTGGAGAAACATAAAAAGAAAGAAGCTTACTCCTTGATTGACTGAAAGTCTTAACTAATACCTTCATAAAGCGTGAAACCTGCAATTTCAGAAAAATTCATTAGGAAGAATCAAGTCCTGGGCTGTGTTTACACTGGGTGGTGGTCTAATGGCAAGTTATGAAGAAGTGCAACTTACCATTACTTCAGCTGAATTGATTATCAGCTGAAGAGTCGGAAAAGGTAGCTGGGGTGGAGGGGTAGCCAGGCGTTCTCAGCAGGAACCTGGCGGTCACCTGGAGCGTTGCTTGTCTATCCAAGGCTGCCTTCAACAGGGAAAGCGCACACTGCGCCCCCGCGCAGCCCCGCTGGCCCTTCTCCTCTCGGCCACCCAGCTCGTTTCTTCTTGGTGCCTTGGCCCCACCGCACAGGCACCTGTTTTTTTCTTTAAAGTAAACCGCAATTAGGAGTTTCCAGCTGAGGTCCTAAAATCTCTTGTTTATGAAAGTGTTCTTCTTTACCCCCAGTTAGCTCAGTTGGTGATTGACCTGAATAACCAAATGCAGCAGAAGGACAAGGAGATGCAGATGAATGAAGCCAAGTGAGTAGAGAGCACGCTTCCTTCGGGACTGGTCGTGGGATCTCACCGCCTGTTTTACTGTACTCTTGTGAGCGGGGCCAGTGGTGATCGGTGGCAAACAGTAGCCACACTGGGCTCAGCACAAGTTTCGTTTCTGTGCATACATAGCCTGGGGTCCTTTTCTACCCTCTGAGGATGGAAAAGGCAAGAAGAGTGCCCTCTGACCTCCAGGGCCCCAGCACACCCCTGAGAAGTCAGCTTCGCTCTTGGAAGTGTCCCTGAGGCATTCACAGTTCTCCCCATGGCCATTGCCTGGGGGAGTGGGTGTCTTCTGTGGTGGGGATGGGACCAAGATAGCCCAGTGCCCGGCCATTGGGAACGGGGATGAGTTTGTGGGCAGGTTTGTTCTTGATCTGGGAGAAGCCTACCGGTCAAGATAAACAGGGACTCCAAATCCTAGGATCTTTGAGCTGGAGGGGAGCCTGGGTTTCATCTGTGCCTTTTCCCTTACTCCGCAGAGAGGGCTCTCTAGAGGCTTAGAAAGGTGGGGAGCCTGCTCAGGCATTCACACTCAGTGAGTGATAGAGCTGATGGAATGCCCAAGATACCCAGCCTCCTTTTAATCTCCCATTACTACACTATTTCAGCATCAAAAGCTCCCTCTTCCTTCCCATCCTGCTTTTCTAAAAGATACTTTAACTAGTCATTCATAGTCTGGATGAATTTTGCTCTAGGTGTTTCCTCTCCGTTAATGGGATTGTCCTGTAAACCCCTGGGGCTGGGCTTGGCCAAGTGAGGTGCCTGCTGTGATGGCTGAGGTCATTGTTGGTGCCCAAGCTCACACAGCTCTTGTGCAGTATCCCTCTCCCGTCGTGTTTTCAGAATTGCAGAATGCTTGCAGACCATCTCTGATCTCGAGACCGAGTGCCTGGAACTACGCACTAAGCTTCAGGACCTTGAAAGAGCCAACCAGACCCTGAAGGATGAATATGATGCCCTGCAGATCACTTTCACTGCCCTGGAGGAGAAACTGAGGAAGACTACTGAGGAGAACCAGGAGCTGGTCACCAGATGGATGGCTGAGAAAGCCCAGGAAGCTAATCGTTTAAATGCGGAGAATGAGAAGGATTCGAGGTGGGAGATGAGTCGGCAGTCAGTGATTTCCATTGTTTAATGAAGTCGAACCTAGTTCTTAGAAAAGAAGGGAGCCAACCTGGCAGCTCTGACCACAGGGTGGGGGCACCAGGAAGCACTAACAAAATTAGAAATAGTGGGGGTGGGTGTGAAAGAGATTTGCATTTATAAGAACACTTTTACAGCTGAGCAAAGGATTACCTCCCAAAAGGGCTTTGGCCCGTTGCTATTTTTGCCAGCAAATTCTTTCCGTGTTTCAAGAAGAAAAGCTAGCTCTTGAACAGTGTAAATTAAACCAGAGTTAGAAAAAGCTTATAATCCCCCCACCCCGCCCCATTTTGTAAAACTATTCCAACCCATAGCAAAAACTCTGATCTGGCTAGTGTACAGGAAGACCGTGAGCCAGCCTCACTAGTAATGAGTTCAGAAGATTAGAACATTTTATTTTAAATCCCCACATCAGTAGTTCAGAATTTGAAAAGATTATTGTAGTTTATCTAAAAGAATAAATACATGGAATAGGAAAGAGCCTTAAAGAATAACAAAGAGCCCTAATCCTACCAAATAATATATGCAAAAAGATTTCAAAATCTGTGTAAAAACGGAAACCAAAAGGTAGAAGCAAAAAATGTTACTCTCTGCTGTTTGTTTTATGAAAAATTCCTAAATAGGAGTATTGGAGGACTTTCTAAACATTAAAAGTAATGGTAGCTTTTCCAGTAAGCAGCCTGAGGTGACCTCTAAAAATGGTTCGCTATTCACTTGACCCAGAAAACCCCACAAAATCATGCAAGTCAGAGGTTCAAATCTTCATGTTCACTTTAAGAACACTTGTGAAACTGCCCAGGCCATTAAGGATATGCATATCCGAAAAGCCACCAAGTATCTGGAGGATGTCACTTTAAAGAAGCAGTGTGTGCCGTTCCGTCGCTACAGTGATGGAGTTGGTAGGTGTGCCCAGGCCAAACAGTGGGGCTGGATGCAGGGTCGGTGGCCCAAAAAGAGTGTTGAATTTTTACTGCACATGCTGAAAAATGCAGAGTAATGCTGAACTTAAGGGCTTAGATGTAGATTCTCTGGTCACTGAGCACACCCAGGTGAACAAAGCCCACAAGATGCCGTGTAGGACTTACAGAGCTCATGGTCGGATCAACCCATACATGAGCTTTCCCTGCCACATTGAGATGATCCTTACTGAAAAAGAACAGATTGTTCCTAAACCAGAAGAGGAGGTTGCCCAGAAGAAACAGATATACCTGAAGAAACAAAAACTTATGGCCCGGGAATAAATGCTGCAAAAAATAAATGCAAATAAAAGTAAAAAAAAAACACACCCCCCCAAAAAAAAGTAATGGTAACAAAGAATGGACTGTATAAAAATTGTAGGTTTCTTAACATCGAAGAACACTATAAAACAAGCAAATAGGCTATGCTATTATAAAATATGTATCCTTAGTATAGAGTCAGTAAGGAACAGGTGAGCGTTCAGACAGAGGGATGTAAAGCATAGATAGTTCATAAAAGAAGTGGACGAGCTCAGTGAATCTGGTCAAAAGGGTTGTTGGGAGGAAGGTGGGACAGGCCCCTCACATTGCTGATGTGAGGGCCGTTTCTCGCACCCCTGGAGGGCCCTGGGGATGGCAGGCACCTGAGAATGCTTCCCACTTGTTGGCCTTTATCCTGAGTGATGAGGTTCGTTCACAAGTACGATTTTGTGATGGTCCATTATTCACGGTAGTGAGAAATGAGAAGCGGTATATCCCTTGGTGGGGGGAAGAAATTGTGATATTTTCATACAGTGGGATTTTGCGAAGTCTTTTCAAAATATATATACGTCTTAAGTTTGTATTAAGAAAACGTGAGCTGTCCTTATATTCTTTCTGTCTCATGTTTAAGTAAAATTGCGCCCCTTATATGTGGAACTCTTGGGCAGCTTAGGGGTGGTAAGGACACCGGGGCTCCGTGGAAGTTGTTAGGCTTCGGGCTGAGAGCCTGCCTGAGGGAGAAGTGGGCAGGCGTGTGGTTCTGCAGAGGGAGAGCCCTTGATCGTCACCGTGGACAAGAACAACCCGAACTTTCTAGTGAAAATGGGGAGTGAGGCGCGTTACATACCTGCCCTTGTTCTGTCCTTTGGAATGTTTTCCTAGAAATATACCATTGCACGTATAACCATCTGATTGCACGTGTGGGACCTGGGGATTCTTTTCGTTACTTGACTCAACTAGTTCCTCCTTCTTAGAAGCCTTCCCTCTTCCTGCCTATTTCCCAGATTAGATGTCCTTCCTCTCCTAGCAGCTTTTGTTTACCTGGGTCATAGTGGAGCGCTGTTTTTTGAAATAGCTGCTTGTGTTCCGCCTCCCTTGCAAGGCTGGGGTGTGTCCCCACAGGCAGGCATGGTGGCTGCTGTGTAAGAAGCTGTCAGCATTAAAGAAGGACATTTCCGCTGTTGTAATGAAGCCTGGGCTGCGGGTGTTTTTTTCTCCCCGCGACTCCAGCTCTGTCCTTTACCCACTCCTTGCAGACAGGTGCCTTTCCTTTAGAGGAGTGTTACACACCCGGCACCAGGATTCTGCTTTCCCCTCAAAGACAGTTTATAGGTCATCTATTCCAGCTAAGAAAAATTTGTTAACCTGTAATTTTTGTCACTTGTCCTGTAAAACTGACTCTTCATCTTCAAGGTATAAGATTAAGAGTGTAAGGCACTTTTTCAAGCTAGAGCCTCATCCCATCCCAGATTCTGATGTGCCACCTACAGGACTTTGCCCTATTCTGAGAATTATCACTATGGTAGAAACTTTTTTAAAAACTTAGAAAAGTTGTTTTTTAATTTAGAAAAAATTTTTAAAATTCCAGCAGAAATCTTGACCTGAGCTCAGTAGCAGTGCTAGAGTTCTGGGTTGCGGGTCCTCCACAGCGAGGGCAAAAATGACAGATAGAGGTGAACTTGCCATGGAAAAGAGAGGGAGGCCAAGGTTTAAAGGTTAGGAAGCTCCTGAATTGAGGGCTTGGGAAGGAAAGACAAAAATGATTCTGAGAGGGGAGAGAGTGGAAGCGACTGCTGACGACATTAAAATTCTGCTGCAGCCAGGACTTGTGTGTCCAGCCCTAGTAAACTGAAGCCTTGTACATTTTGATGACTCAAGAATCTCACTATACCTCAGTTTCCTCGTCTATAAAATGGGAATCATAGTACTTAACCTCAAAAAGTTTGTTATAAGTGTTAAATGAGTCAAATTCTGTAAAATAATAAAACCATGCTAGGTACAAGTGAATTTTTATTATTATTCATGCTCTTGATATGTTAGTGTGAGACTGTTTATTTCAGAAAACTAAGTCTCGACCATGACTAACCCTGGATAAACCTGATGCATGTTTCTGTCCTGAGAGGCCCTGGGTCCCCACAGGCAGGCTTCTCCCTTGCTGGTTCACTGCTCTCTCTAATCCCTCCTAGGGCTTTGCTCTGAAATCCATTATAATAGGATCCTTGCTGAAGTTACAGTTGTGGATTTGGGACTTTGGGTATCTTTGTCCAGGGTAGTTGTTACTTTAAGTGCATTGAATATTCAAATGTGTTACTAAGTAGTTTTTTGAGAGCCAAAACCCCATGCTTTCTTTAAGTAGACATAAATAGTGGGCTTTTTTTTTTTTTTTTTTAAATAGGAGGCGGCAAGCCCGGCTGCAGAAGGAGCTCGCAGAAGCAGCAAAGGAACCTCTCCCAGCTGAGCAGTGAGTAGAGATGTACAAATCGAAACTATGCTCATAGTAATTTGATTTGCTGTTTTGAAATAGTCTTATAATATTCTGTGTCTATAAAACCATTTTACAAAATGTAGAAGGAAAACGAAAAGACTTAGGGCAGCAAATAAAAAACACCCATTACCTTCCAGAAAGTTGTTTCAGTTTATATTCATTAGCTGTGAGTGTGAATTCTGACTTCCTCCACCCTTAACCAGTGACAGCCTCGCTGTTTTCCTGTTGAGACCGACCTGTTTTCTGCCTCTGGTTGGAGCTGTTGCAGTGTGATGCTGGGCTGGGGTTCTGTCTCTTGCTCTCTTCTTGGTTAGTGGCTTCAAGTGGAGCTTGGGCAAACCTTTGAAGCCTAAGTAAAAACTGGGATTTCCTGGAACAAAAGCAATTGAGTCAATATGGAGTTTTTCCTAATCTGGAATTGGGTGGAGGGTCTTCCCTGAGATTTGAAGCTTTGTTTTCAGAGAATTTTAGTGACTCCATTCCCTTTGCTCTTCTCCCTCTTTGAAATAGGTTCTGGAATATAGTATTAGAGTTGTGATCTTCTGTTTTTTTAAATGTTGCTTGCTTGTAAATGGAGGGGAGTGATTTAAATTCACTCAGGAGTCACCTGCCAGACAAAGGTCTTGATTTATAAGAAAACAAATCTCATACCAAGCCTTTGCTTTAGATGTAGCTATATGTGCATAATTTCTATCCTCTTCACGTGTAGAAAGTGAATCTCAGGTGTATTTGCCCAAAGCTACAAAGTAGCTAAATAGTTGACCTGGAAATGAGATTTGGTTCCTTAAAAATAACGGCTTATAAAAGCATCATTTGTCTGCCTCTTATTGGCCAGCATAAACAGGTGACTAGGTGTAGAAAGGTCCAGCATCCTGCCCCATATCACAAAGGAAAAGGCAGAGACAGGGTGGAAACTTAAGGGTGTCTGACTGTAAAGGCCTGTTCTTAATCTCTGTTCTTTCCTACAAGTAGAGTTTCTAGGTGAAAGGACATTAACACCTTTGAAAGGTTTTGATAACACGTTACCACATGCTGGTATTTTCTCGTGGTCCTGGGCCTTTGCGCTGTTCCAAGTACCTTTATAACTATACAGCTCTATCTTAAACAAACCATTTACATAGGCTCAGCTCAGGTTTGTTACTCTTGCCATGTCTGCTGTTCTGTTGTTACCCTTGTGCGGACACAAGTGACCCTCAGACCACAACTGAGAAGAGAAGAAAGCCCAGCCTGTTCTCTGTCTTCAGGCCCGCCTTTGTTCTCCTCTAATCCTGGCCAAGACTGGGTTCAGTTACACGGGACCCTAGAATCAATAGCCAAGGAAAATAAATTTACTTGAACTTGGTTTAACTTGCTTGGTAACAAGTTCTGAAGTATATATTTACATAATCCAGATGATTAATCATGGAAAAATCTCTCGAGTTCTTATGAATCCAAACGTTTGGTAATAAAGTCTTGGGTTATTAGATTTTATTATTTTGCTTCTCCATGAAGATCGCAACTCGGTAGGACGTCATTAAGACCAAAATAATTACTTGCCTTCCCCGCAGCCAGGAAAACGGGGAGGAAGGGGAATTCCAGAGGAGCTTTGCATCCGGTGGGATAAACACCAGCAAAGGAGCATGGTCCTGTGACTTGATTATCTCATGTGTAATATAATGGACTCTCTAAAATGTCAGAAACAGCAAATACCCAGAGCTATGCTTGAACATAAGCCTCAAATACCCAGAGTCAAAAATGAATTGTGTTTAGATCTTGCTTTCCTGTCTTTTACTATTACAGTAATATTTAGAACTGGGTTGTTTAGGTACCCGTTGACTTCATTGCCCTTTTAGCAGTCCATTTCCTTATTGACTTGGATCTTCTCCCTATCCTGGCATTTTCTTGTACACCATAGCTGCCCCTAGCTATCCTCTGTGTTACTCAGCCCGTCTCACGGGAACTGTTTCTTAGTGCTGCAGTCCAGTTGGCATGCGGGAGCCCTTGAGCTACAAACCAGACTTCTGATGAGAAAAATCTACCTTAGTGCTGGCTATGTGAATATAGGCTTAATAAGCCATTATGTCATTGCTTTCCAAGTGGGAGCTGTGTTTAGACCTAAAAAGAGCAAAAGCTCACTTGTAAAGTTGTTTGCAGTTGGAATTCTGGATTTGACTTGAACAGATGGTTTCTTCGCTGTTGCTCAGATGGCAGCTCCTTTTTCTCCAGAGAAGCCTTGACTGCCTCTGTCACAGCCAAGTCACGTAGCCCGTGTGTGATTAGGAAGTGGTGTTGGTGTCGGCCTTCGCGGAGCAAAGCTCTGTTCAGCAGCATCGAAGACTCAGCCTCTTGCCCTTCTTTCCAGGGATGATGACATTGAAGTCCTTGTGGATGAAACCTCCGATCACGCTGAGGAGGCCTCTCCGGTGCGGGCCGTCAGCAGAGCAGCCGCGTGAGTAGACGGGCTGTGCCAGGGGCGGAGCAGCCCGGCGGCATGCTTGTGGGCGGGGCCAGGGAACGGTGTGGCGCCCCCAGCTGGAACGTGCAGCCCCGCTCACTCAGCCATGGGGCTCGCGGGCTCCAGGGTGTCTCCGTCTTTCTCGGGTCACCTCTGCTTAACAGGAGGCTAGCCGTCCCTTAGTGCCGCCACCAGCTGTGAAGAGAAGCAGAAAAGGTGTAGTGGCTTTCTGAAAGATGGACCTTGTTAGGCAGGGTGATTGTTTAGATCATACTGCTTAATTCTTACTAGGGCTCCAGGAGTTCTTTTCTTTTCTTTTTTTAATTTGCCAAAACAGGATGAAAAGAATGGGATTGGTCATTAACCACTAGAAGTTGTTGTTAGGTCACTTAGACAGTTCATCGTCTAAAGCATTATTTCCAGGGAAGTTAATTTAGTGCTAGGGAACCGTATTTCTTTTGAAACTTCAAGGCTGGGTTTTCCCTCCTACCTTCCCAATGCTTTCTGCTGGTTCAGTACTGTGAGGGGTTCTCAGCTGGGGTTTGGGAGCTCATTGGGAAACGCTCCCAGGTACTTTTGTGGACTGTTTTTGATTGATTATTTGGGCAAAATGTTTCTAAGGTTTAAACCTATCCTCCCCTCCTCTTTAGTAAGCGACTCTCGCAGCCTGCTGGAGGCCTTCTGGATTCTATCACTAATATCTTTGGGTAGGTTAGAAAACCTTCACCTTTCCTTGTTAATATGTGTATAAATATACCTGAGTACATGTACATGATTTGTTGTCGTTTTTTAAACGTGCGCCAGAATTTCAGTGCAGAGTATACAGATGCCTTAATTTCAGCTTTTCATTTAGCTTCTTCCTTTTTTCCTCAACTTCCTTTTTCTTAATCTCGCTGCGTGCTGATCTCTGGCCTTACCCTTTAGTCTGTCCGAGTCTCCCCTTTTGGGACATCACTCTTCTGACGCTGCCAGGTGAAAATATTATCCTCTCTTAGCCCAGCATGCAAGTGTGGGTCGTTGATAATTATTGCTGATCACTGCTTCACTACACCAATCATCACGTGTACATGTGCTAATAACCTGGACGCTTTGCATGCTCCTAGGAATGCTGTCAGCCCTCTGAGACGGGCGAATAGGCTGAGCTCTATACAGTAATCAAGGCCGGGTCGCTCTTTCTTTTGGCATGTGTTCAGCTCCACCTTGACCACAAGTGTACGCTGAGGATGATTGTAACCAGGCATAGGAATCATCTTAAAATAGTTTTATGAAAATACCAACGAGCTCCCTCTGAGCTAGCGGTTACGTTAAGTTGAGAACATTTGTAGCTGTTTATTGACGGGGGCAGCAGTTGTTCAGGATTGCTTTTCAGTGTTGAGTTTTGGAGTCCGTGGGTTAGCGAAAAGGAGAGCACAGGTAAGTGCTGACTGTCTTTCCAGTTGTCACTGAGTGAGGTCGCTTCTGATTTGGGGAATCGTTCTGTGGTTTGGAGGGTCTAGAAGGGAAAAGAAGCTATTGATAAAAGATGTCTTTGAATCCCTTCTGAGAGTTTGGTGGACAGTAAGCCTGTGCCATCCTGATGTTTTCCTTTATGTTACTTCTTAGGAGGCGCTCTGTGTCTTCCTTTCCAGTTCCCCAGGATAACGTGGATACTCATCCTGGCTCTAGTAAAGAAGTGAGGGTGCCAACGACTGCAATGTGTGTCTTCGTAAGTATGATTTATCCCCACAGCCCACCAAGCTTCATAAAGAAACAGAGCCTGACAAAGGACCCTTTCTCCTGCTGCAGCTAAGCTTTCTATTATTGTTTTGTTCATATGGAACTTTCTATCAGACAACCTGTTGGCTGTCTGATAGAAAGGATTGATTATATTTTGATAGGCAAAGCAAAGCAAAGTTGCTTTGATAAGGTAAGTAAAATTAGTGTATTTTGCCGCTCTTCAGAGAACAGAATTTATTTGCAGCCACCCTCTGTAATGTAGGACTGGCTGAGAGGATGGGTAGCATGAGGGGGTGGGGCAAGGGGAGAGCTAATTTGGGATGGTGAGGAATTAGAGAATAATTCATGCAATTGTTGTCACCAGTTGGCTCCAATTTAGAGTTTCTAGTCAGTGGTCTGTTTTGAAAGGTCAGTAGGGCAGCTGTTGGCTTCACAAATTATACTCAGGTCCATGTGACTTCTGACCATTAGGAGCACATAGTTGGAAACCAGAGAAACTCCTGGGCAGAAGCCACTGTGATACCATGGCTGTCAGCTGGAGTGTGGAGCTGGGTCCTAGTACTAAAGGATAATCCAGATCCTGGCTGGGGTAATTGAGCGGACATGCAACCGGCCTGGGGAATTGTAGAGTCCCTGGCTCAGGGCTAGGAAATGGGGTGGGGGATGGAAGAATAGAGCAAAGCCCAAATAGTTGGGTTAACTCTTGTGTAGCAAGGGGTGAGTTGGAGGAGCTGACGTTCGGGGAGAGAAAGGCTTGCTGTAAAAATGGGATGGGGCTTCCCTGGTGGCGCAGTGGTTGAGAGTCCGCCTGCCGATGCAGGGGACGCGGGTTTCTGCCCTGGTCCGGGAAGATCCCACGTGCCGCGGAGCGGCTGGGCCTGTGCGCCATGGCCTCTGAGCCTGCACGTCCAGAGCCTGTGCTCCGCAACAGGAGAGGCCACAACAGTGAGAGGCCCGCGTACCGCAAAAAAGAAAAAAACAATGGGATGGAGTTTATATGGGGGGAGCTTTCAGTTCCGGGCATAAAGAGGAACTTTAATAGTTATTTCCATACAATGAACTGGCTGAGCGATTAGCCACCTTGGTCGTTGTAAAGAGAGTCCTGCTGTGGGTGAGGAGTTGGACGGGGGACTATTAAGGCCCCTTCCCACTCCACTCCTGTGATTCTCTAACAGGCCTGGTCACCTCGGAGGTCGATGATGATTGGTAAAAGGTCTGATTGCACTTAACGTCACATTGCCTTCCCTGCCCTCAACTCCCAGCAGCCCATTTTTTCCCTCCTGTCACATTTAAGTCGTGTGTATGGGGTAATGGAGCAGCTGATAATTGGGGATTCTGTCAGTGTGTGTCTCTGAGAGTGAGCAGTGCACAGCTGACAAGCGTCCAACAGAACCGGCCACACAGGAGATTGATGAGAGGCAGCCATGGTTGTGATGGTGCGTGATCTCAAGTTTTCAATCTGAGACCTCCGAAGTAGAAAGGTATCATTACAAAGAAAACGGAATTGTATGGAGGTAAAAAGATTGATCCCCTGTCAGACAGCTTTTCAGCCCTGGGACACGAGAGGGTGGAGAGAAAGCAGATCAAGCAAAGTAATAAGAAATCATGTTTCTGTTCCAGTCGGTGCATGAGTCACGTTCTCGATACTTCAGGCACCTTTTTCAGTCCCAAGCAAATGTGAAGATCAGATTTTGTATTCCCAAAATGACCTTTTAGGCAAGTGATTGATGACAGGTTTAAGGATCTAGTATTTATCATTCATGTATTGCAGGGTCCCCCGCCCCTGGCTTTTGATTATGGAAATTTTCAAATATAAGCAGAAGTAGAGAGTAAGAGAACTTCCCGGACATCCTCCTGTCGGGTGGCTTCAGTCAGTCACGTTTGCCAATCTTATCTACCCCCTACCCCACGCCCACACTTTTGCTGGAGCAACTTAAAGCAAATCTCATAGTATTTCATTCATAAATATTTCAGTATCCATGGTCTTTTAAGAGAGGAGATTATAGTCATGTCTAGTGTTCTCTCTTCCCATTCTGGGATGGGGTGCTTTTTATTTGGTTTCCTTTCTCATCTTGAACACAAACGCCACCACCTTTTCAGATCATGTGTTCCAACGTGGATGCCATTCTCAGACATCTCCCTGTGAAGAATGTAGGTTCTGCCAAAATAACACCTGCTACTTTTGTCAAAGGCCGAGTCATGGTCGGACACGTTCCTAGCTCACAAAACCTGCAGAAGTCTCTTCATAGACGAGAAAACTGAGACTTTGGGAAGTGAAGGAACTTGGCGGAGGCCTCACTGCTAGTACATGTAGTGCCGTGTTGTTTCCAGAAAGAGCTACCTGGGATTCTACTCTAACACTGATGGGTGGCAGTAGGACCACCATCTACTCATATCAGGATGTATTCGTATTAGGGAGACCAAAAGAAAGACTTTTTAAAAAAAGAAAAGGCTTCTTTTTTTAAAGTCATGAGAAGCCATGCTATACCTTAATTTGATACATAGTTTAACATGTGGTATTAATGCAGTCTGGGCCAGAAGAGGCAGTTAACCATAGGCTTACTTTTAAGCTCTTAAGATCATAGTACAGTATAGATTAAAATTACATTATTCTTAGAAGAAGGAAAATTAATGCAAAGACAAACTTTAGGCAATTAGTTTACACAGATTCTGAATGCTTTTTAAGAAGGTTGCACTGCATTTAAAAAAATAGAACTGTAACTATAAGTATTTAATGATAATAGAATCAGGAGACCCTGGGCTAGGAACCCAAGTTTGTGATTGGGTCCCCTCTTTAATGACAGGTGTTTAACCTTTGGTTAGGGGTCCAGAGTGTCCATCAGTATTGGGCCCTTTCTTCTTGGGGATGACAGGGGTTGGGTTTGAAACAGGGCACTTGTCTTGCAGGACGCTCACGATGGGGAGGTCAATGCCGTGCAGTTCAGTCCGGGTTCCCGGCTCCTGGCCACGGGAGGCATGGATCGGAGGGTGAAGCTCTGGGAAGTGTTCGGAGGTGAGATCTCGCTGGAGTGAGAAACAGAAGGGAGCTGTGTTGGTGACATCTGGTTGGCCCTGTTTCAGGCAGTCTTTGAATTGTTCATCTTCTTGAAACATACAGTATTTTGTGTGAGGAATCATCTGACCAACGCATTATTACCCTCTCAGTTATCCTTTCCAGCTGATACAGCCAAGTAGATGTTTGCTCTGGGTTTCCAAGTAGACTAGAGAATGCTGTTGAGTTACAGATACGTTAGCGTTTGTGTTTTCTCAAATACGTACTGACCAGGGGATCTTCCAAGATAGTACAGGTTTTAGAAGGAAAATAAAAAATCTTATAGTCATGGACTCTACAATTAAATTACACATCAGGCTGTGGTTTATGCATTTAATAATGCCAGTGGCCATAGCCTAGCAAAAAATGACTGACATCGTATCTAAGCTTGAGAATAAACAGAGGGGTGTATCATCTAGGAAAATGTATTTAACAAATAGCTTATTGGACAAGGATTCTAAAATCAAGACTGAAGTCTCTTTGATGAGACATTGTTTCAGGAATGACCTCAGAGTACTCAAAATGGGATGGCATTAAAACAGGAAATGAGAGTTAGTGAAATCCTCTCCCAGAATTCTGAACATGGGCATAGCCCACTTTTAACATTTTGATATTCAATTAAATATACATGTATATTTAGTAAGGCAAGGTCAGGGAATTCCCCTGGAAGTCCAGGAGTTAGGACTTCGGGCTTTCACTGCCAAGGGCCTGAGTTCATTCCCTGGTCAGGGAACCAAGATCCCACAAGCCACACAGCACAACCAAAAAATAATAATAGTAAGACAAGGTCAAAGAATAGACTGAAGGGTTTTATAGGAACCACTTTGTCCGGTTTCCGTACTTGCAGCACATACATGCTCACTCTCCAACAATAAATAGCACCATCATACCTTTCTCTACTTTATCTCCTCTGATCCTCACAATAGCCCTGTGCCGTTAGGTGGGTATCACCCCTGTTTGACAGGTGAAAACTCAGAGACACTACTTGATTTACATGGTTGATTTACGTGGACAGGGAGTCGTGAAACCTGGGACCTGAGCTTGAGTGTTAAGACTGTAGATGCCTTGCTTTTGCCAAAACAGCCTCCTCTGAGCTATAGACCTGCTGAAGAAGCATGTGTGTTACTACTACTTTTTTATATATATAAATTGATTGATTGATTGATTGATTTTTGGCTGCGTTGGGTCTTCGCTGCTGTGCACGGCCTTTCTCTAGTTGTGGAGAGCGGGGGCTACTCTTTGTTGCCGTGTGCGGGCTTCTCATTGCAGTGGCTTCTCTTGTTGCGGAGCACGGGCTTCCCAGGGAAGTCCCTGTGTTACTACTGCTGATGTATTTAGAGCAAGAGCAATTCTACCGATCCCTTTGCTGGAACACGTTGTCATATAAAGCACCCAGTTTGTCTACCCTGGCCTTTGATTTTCATGAAAATGACTCAGTACTTAAATCCCTGGCAGTTAGAGCAGTTTGAAACCCATCAAAATTTGTGTTTTACCCAGAAACACCTTATGAATGGTAATTGCTGAAACTTACAAAACAATAATAAAACCATATCATAAGAATAGAAATTTTGGGCTTCCCTAGTGGCACAGTGGTTAAGAGTCCGCCTGCCAATGCCGGGGACACAGGTTCGAGCCCTGGTCCAGGAAGATCCCATACGCTGCGGAGCAACTAAGCCCGTGCACCACAACTACTGAGACTGCGCGCCTAGAGCCCGTGCTCCGCATCAAGAGAAGCTACCGCAACGAGAAGCCTGCGCACCACAACGAAGAGTAGCGCCTGCTCGCCACAGCTAGAGAAGACCCACATGCAGCAACGAAGACCCAGTGCAGCCAAAAATAAATTAATTAATTTAAAAAAAAAAAGAATAGAGATTTTGTGATAAAAATCTACACAGATAGTCTGTTTTGATTATGCCTTGCAATTAAATACAGATAGCACTAAAAATATTTTTGTTTTACTCCTTGGTCAGTAAAAACACCTATAAGAAAATTAAAGATACCAGGGATTAGTAATAGTGTTACTTTTTTGCTGCTAAAGAGGAAGTAAATACTAACCAACATTAATACTGACATAATTTGTGCCAGAACATAATTTGTGTTAATAAAATGAAAAATTTCTACTAGGTCTACAGAAATAACATAGTGTCTGGCAGCATTTTTTATAGTTTTCAGGAACAAATATCAGTCCTATATATATATATCATATAACTAATTATAGGATCTTTCCTTCACAAATGGCTTACTTGGCCTATAATTTTTCCCCCTTGGCTAATATTTACTGAGTCTTGGAAGAGACCAAGTCCAAGAGGCCTTTTATGAAATAGTTTGGGGGTCCTCTTTTTTACCCTTCCACCACCACTTTGCATCCAGTAGGAGCACCTGTCTTTGCTTATTCTGTCAAAAGCAGCAGCTCTGCTGGGAATTACATAAATGCTCTTGACATAGTCTCCCCAGTGCCTTCTAAATAAAAGAGATTTTAATAAGATCTTTGGTCTTTTCAGATCAATCTCTTGTGTAGACTAGCACTTACTGATCATTTCTTACATTTGGGCACTTTGTCACCTGCCAAACAAATAGACCAGTGTTTTAGGCATAAGCCAAAGAGATATCTTTTAGAATTTGCAGTAATATTTTTGTCTATAAAGATCTAATCTAAATAAAGTCCTAAATTAGTAGGTGTTGGCCTTTTTTTGACTTGTGAAAATCTAATGAAAGCTAGGATCCAGGGAAAGGCATTAAATGTGCCATATTTTGCAAATTAATTCAGGGGTTCATCCACCAGGTTAATAGTCCTGGCCCTAAATGTATTTGACAGCTCCAAACCAGTATTTTATATATATATATATATATATATATGTAAAGTTAATTTATTTGTTTGGCTGTGCTGGGTCTTGGTTGTGGTACGTGGAATCTTCACTGTGGCATGTGAACTCCTAGCTATGGCATGAGGGATCTAGTTCCCTGACCAGGGATCGAACCCAGGCCCCTGCATTGGGAGTGTGGCGTGTTAACCACTGGACCACCAGGGAAGTCCCCAAACCAGTATTTATATTTATTAGCATCTAGAAGTCCTAAGAGAAGAGGCTGTTAATTGAAATGTATACTATTCTGTGCTCCTATTTTATGAGTTTGATTTGAATGATTCCCTAATTGTTTTCCTGGCTTGTCTATATAGGTTATCCTTAAGATACCCTACTGATTCACTTTGTTACAAAGCAGAAACTAACACACCATTGTAAAGCAGTTATACTCCAATAAAGATGTAAATAAATAAATAAAACTCTTCGAGGCAAAAAAAAAAAGATACCCTTTAAAAAGGAAACTGAATCACATCATCATTGAGACTCATACAGCTCATCTTTAAAGTTTCATTGCGGGTGGCCAAAGCTGTTTGAAAACGGAGCCCGGGGGTATATGGGGGTATGTGGACGGGCCTCTTGGTGGAGGAGACTCGGCAGGCAGCGGGAGGGGGGAGCACTGGCGGGCGATTGGATTGTCAGAACCTTAGGCTCACGTATATAGAGTGAACAGAGAGATGACCGAAACTCCAGACTAGCTTTACTAGAATTCTGAGGACCAGCCAGTTTATGTAAGTAGAAATTTCTTTTCCTACTTGGGTTCTGAAATTCTAATGGTCAGGTTCTACGAAAGTGATAGTTAAGTTGGCAAATATTGATCAAACCCAAAGATGTATTTATGGAAAGTAGAAAATTTTACTGAGAAATAACAAACTCGGTCTCTAGGGTCAATTGACATGTTTTTAAATTCCTGCACTTATCTTTTGTAAAGGAAATTGATGACACTGAATTTCTTGAAAAGAACAGCGTAAGAACCCATAGGAAAATGCTGGGCTCTGCACCCGCTTGTACATTCATTGCTCTTGGAACTGACCAGCCGGATATTTTGGTCTCATTATTCCATTTGTCCTGCTACTTGATTCTGTAAAGATGCAGGAAAGCTGTTTTTGACCATGTAGTTGGCTTCCATTGTGTTTCAAGTGCCTCGTTTTAATTGATACGTTGGAGTTGCCATCGTTTGTTTTTAAACCTTCCTTTCTTAACCTTTGTTTGTATGCAGACAAATGTGAGTTCAAGGGCTCCCTGTCCGGCAGTAATGCAGGAATTACAAGCATTGAATTCGATAGTGCTGTAAGTACCTAATATCCACGGAAATGGGTGAGTTTAGAGGTTTTTAGAAACAGTTTTGAACATCTGGTTCTTGAAATTTAAAAACTTATCTGGTTTCTCTGCTATTTTCTGTCTTAATGTTAGAGAAGGATGTAGGTAGATGATAAATTCTGTGCTGATCACGACCGTGTTGAAGACTGGGTAGGGGGACAGGTCTGGGATACCCCAGCAAGGCAGTCGCCAGGCTTGATAAAGGCCCCGGTTTGGGCCAAGGCAGTGCAGGTGGAGAGGAGAGGGTCTAGCGAGAAGCGCCAGAGACAAGCAGGTCTCCAACGGGGGCAGTTGGGAGGTGTGGCTGGGGAGAGTCGGTGGTTCTGAGCTCTTGGGCTTGGACAGGTGCAGAGAATTAGTACTTGCTCTTACTGAAGGTGGGAGGTGGTGAGGAGTGAACACAGGAGGAGGAGTTCCATTTTGAGCTGGAGGTATCTACAGCTTACAGGTGAGGTCGAGCAGGCTCGGGAGGAAGGTCTGAACTTAAGGGGGAGTGATAAATTAACAGAATACTGGTTATAGCGGTATTCAGCTCAGGTGTATAGTTATAGGCATCTAAACCTTCTTGGGCTTGATTATCGGGGAATTTGTATCATGTGAACTGAGTTCTTCTATTTTGGCTAACATTTCTCCTCCTCCCCTTTATTCCTGTAGGGATCTTACCTCTTAGCAGCGTCAAATGATTTTGCAAGCCGCATCTGGACTGTGGATGACTATCGGTTACGGGTAAGACCCAGTGAGGAAAGTTAATGTAATCTCCAAACGTCACGTGGTTGCTTACCAGTCACATGATGTAGGAAATGGCAGGTTGATTGATTAGGAGAATTGTATGTTGTCCTGAAACTCATACTTGATTGCCCCTGCCCTTTCCTTTCCTCCTTAGGAAAATTGATGTTTCCACTTTACATTCTTACTTTGTCCAATATTCAGTTGCAGAATATTTGCAATAGGAAACCATCACGTTTCCATGAAAGACTTGGGACACTCCTGTTCATAAAAACTAAATATTTTTGGTAGGTGTCAGTTTTAGCTTATCTTCAGCTATTTTAGCACCAGAGTGTAATCTGTGTTTCTTAAGCACCCCAAGACTAAATCATCTCACAAAGTAGAACTGGAAAGTAGGCTATAGAAGTATATGTGGGTACACTTATGAGAGAGATAAAACAACTCAAAGCCAGGAAACAGGTGTATGGGAAAGCAAGAACAGTGGGATCAGATGTTGATGAAATCTGCATCTGAACCCAAACCTACCAAGAAGACGCTTGGATTCCAAGACAAAGACAAAAATTAGATGGTTATATCACTTTTGTTCTAATAGAAGACATAGCTTAATTTAGAGACATGTTTTTCTCCTTAAGCTTGAAGCAACCTTCGCATGAGCTCATTAAATAAAGGCTACTGAAAGATAAGATGGCGGATTTACTTGACATTGGTAGGCATTTTACCCGCAAAAAAAAGCTTGACGCAAACTTGTGTGTCAACCCACATGAAGAGCAGAGAGCATGATGCTAAGGTGAACTTCATAAAGATAAATCTGCAGGGAGGTGGGGAGCTGCAATAGAAGTGGTCCATTAGGTAGTTTCTGATGGTCTGATTCGATGGTGCAGGGATGCAGCTAGAAGAATAGTTAGAAACACACAGTTCACTTATCACTTGGGCTTTCCATTTTCTTGAAGGAGCTGTGTGGAAAATGGCCAGTGTCAGATGCTAGCTAATACTAAAGGGCGGTAATTCTCGATTCTTAGTTGAAAGAGGATCCACGTGCAAAGCATGAGATGTGAGGATGACAAAGATTACATTCTCTTCTGAAAGCTGAAGGGCCTGCCTGGTGTTCTTGTTGCAAGGAAGGAACAGGGAGGTGGATGCCTGTGGGCAGGGCTGGACTCCTCTTAAGCAATGGTACACATCTGTTCAAATGCTTGAACGAGTTCTCAGTTGAAGCCCTGTAGTCCTGCACCGTAAGCATGGAAAAAGTTCCATGTAACAGCCTAGACTGTTCTCCTGGCAGTGTTACAGTCCATCCTGTGGCATGCCTTCTCTATGTACCCATCAGTTGCTTAGCAGAAATTTAAGACAGGGTTGAATACTTATGCAGTCATTATTTTTCCTAAAGGAAAGGGGCTTTTACCTGAGTGGTTTCTGTGTTTGACCCAGTAGTCAGGTATATTATATATGTTACTGCTTTTAATCCTCAGGGGGATGCAGGTGAGGTAGGTAGATGGGGAAACTGAGGCTCAGCTAAGCCCACAGAATTGCCCGAGGTCACACAGTTAACAAATAGAAAGATGAGACTTTGGATTGAGTCCTGTGCTCTTTCCTGTGTTCAGTTGGCCTGGATTATTCTAGACTGAGATACAGTAAAACTGTGTAATTAGTGAAGAGTGACATACAGGATTCCTTACATTTTAGGCCCTTTGAGAAGTAAAGCAAGGAGTTGAGTGCGGGATGATATATTTTTTTTCTATTTTATTTTATTTATTTCTTTATTTTAATTTTTGAATTTTATTTTTTTATACAGCACGTCCTTATTAGTCATCAGTTTTATACACATCAGTGTATACATGTCAATCCCAATCGCCCAATTCATCACACCACCTCTCCCACCACCGCTTTCCCCCCTTGGTGTCCATACATTTGTTCTCTACATCTGTGTCTCAATTTCTGCCCTGCGAACTGGTTCATCTGTACCATATTTCTAGTTTCCATATATATGCGTTAATGTATAATATTTGTTTTTCTCTTTCTGACTACTTCACCCTGTATGACAGTCTCTAGATCCATCCACGTCTCTACACGTGACCCAATTTCGTTCCCATTTATGGCTGAGTAATATTCCATTATATATATGTACCACATTTTTATCCATTCGTCTGTCGATGGGAATTTAGGTTGCTTCCATGACCTGGCTATTGTAAATGGTACTGCGCATCGTGTGTCTTTTTTTTTTTTTTTTTTTTTTTGGGGTACACGGGCCTTTCTTCTGGATATATGCCCAGGAGTGGGATTGCTGGATCATATGGTAGTTCTATTTTTAGTTTTTTAAGGAACCTCCATACTGTTCTCCATAGTGGCTGTATCAATTTACATTCCCACGAACACTACAGGAGGGTTCCCTTTTCTGCACAACTTCTCCAGCATTCGTTGTTTGTAGATTTTCTGATGATGCCCATTCTAACTGGTGTGAGGTGATACCTCATTGTAGTATTGATGTGCATTTCTCTAATGATTAGTGATGTTGAGCA
>NW_020172738.1:47226-50489 GCF_003031525.2 Neophocaena asiaeorientalis asiaeorientalis | reverse complement strand
TGTGAAGCCATCTGGTCCTGGACTTTTGTTTGTTGGAAGATTGTTAATCACAGTTTCAATTTCATTACTTGTGATTGGTCTGCTCATATTTTCTATTGCTTCCTGTTTCAGTCTTGGCAGGTTATACCTTTCTAAGAATTTGTCCATTTCTTCCATGTTTTCCATTTTATTGGCATAGTATGTTGCTTGTAGTAGTCTCTTAGGATACTTTGTATTTCTGGGGTGTCTGTTGTAACTTCTCCTTTTTCATTTCTAATTTTATTGATTTGAGTCCTCTCCCTCTTTTTCTTGATGAGTCTGGCTAATGGTTTATCAATTTTGTTTATCTTCTCAAAGAACCAGCTTTTAGTTTTATTGATCTTTGCTATTGTTTTCTTTGTTTCTATTTCATTTATTTCTGCTGTGATCGTTATGATTTCTTTCCTTCTGCTAACTTTGGGTTTTGTTTGTTCTTCTTTCTCTAGTTCCTTTAGGTGTAACGTTAGAGTGTTTCTTTGAGATTTTTCTTATTACTTGATGTAGGCTTGTATAGCTATAAACTTCCCTCTTAGAACTGCTTTTGCTGCATCCCGTAGGTTTTGGATCGTCGTGTTTTCATTGTCATTTGTCTCTAGGTATATTTTGATTTCCTCTTTGATTTCTTCAGTGATCTCTTGGCTATTTAGAAATGTATTGTTTAGCCTCCATGTGTTTGTGTTTTTTACATTTTTTTCCCTGTAATTGATTTCTAATCTCATAGCGTTGTGGTCAGAAAAGGTGCTTGATATAATTTCAATCTTCTTAAATTTACTGAGGCTTGATTTGTGACCCAAGATGTGTTCTATCCTGGAGAATGTTCCGTGCGCACTTGAGAAGAAAGTGTAATCTGCTGTTTTTGGATGGAATATCCTATGTATAACAATTAAATCTATCTGGTCTATTGTGTCATTTAAAGCTTCTGTTTCTTTATTTATTTTCATTTTGGATGATCTGTCCATTGGTGTAAGTGAGGTGTTAAAGTCCCCCACTATTATTGTGTTTGAAAAGATGCTTGATATGATTTCAATTTTCTTAAATTTACTGAGGCTTGATTTGTGACCCAAGATGTGTTCTATCCTGGAGAATGTTCCGTGCGCACTTGAGAAGAAAGTGTAATCTGCTGTTTTTGGATGGAATATCCTATGTATAACAATTAAATCTATCTGGTCTATTGTGTCATTTAAAGCTTCTGTTTCTTTACTTATTTTCACTTTGGATGATCTGTCCATTGGTGTAAGTGAGGTGTTGAAGTCCCCTACTATTATTTTGTTACTGTCGATTTCCTGTTTTATAGCTGTTAGCAGTTGCTTTATGTATTGAGGTTTCCTTCCTTGTCTCTTGTAACATCCTTTATTTTAAAGTCTATTTTATCTGATATGAGTATTGCTACTCCAGCTTTCTTTTGATTTCCATTTGCATGGAATATCCTTTTCCATCCTGTCACTTTCAGGCTGTATGTGTCCCTGGGTCTGAAGTGGGTCTCTTGTAGACAGCATATAGATGGGTCTTGTTTTTGTATCCATTCAGCAAGCCTGTGTCTTTTGGTTGGAGCATTTAATCCATTCACGTTTAAGGTAATTATTGATATGTATGTTCCTGTGACCATTTTCTTAATTGTTTGGGGTTTGTTTTTGTAGGTCCTTTTCTTCTCTTGTGTTTCCCACTTAGAGAAGTTCCTTTGGCATTTGTTGTAGAGATGGTTTGGTGGTGCTGAATTTTCTTAGCTTTTGCTTGTCTGTAAAGCTTTTGATTTCTCAATCGAATCTGAATGAGATCCTTGCTGGGTAGAGTACCTTGGTTGTACGTTCTTCCCTTTCATCACTTTGAGTATATCATGCTACTCCCTTCTTGTAGAGTTTCTGCTGAGAAATCAGCTGTTAACATTATTGGAATTCGCTTGTATGTTATTTGTCATTTTTCCCTTGCTGCTTTCAATAAGTTTTCTTTTTCTTTAATTTTTGTCAGTTTGATTACCATGTGTCTTGGCGTGTTTCTCCTTGGGTTTATCCTGTTAGGGACTCTCTGCACTTCCTGGACTTGGGTGGCTATTTCCTTTCCCATGTTAGGGAAGTTTTCAACTATAGTCTCTTCAGATATTTTCTCAGGTCCTTTCTCTGTCTCTTCTCCTTCTGGGACCCCTATAATGCTTGCTTTTTCTCTTTTTTTTTTTTTTTTTTTTGTGGTACGCGGGCCTCTCACTGCTGTGGCCTCTCCCATTGCGGAGCACAGTCTCCGTACGCACAGGCTCAGCGGCCATGGCTCATGGGCCCAGCTGCCCCGCGGCATGTGGGATCTTCCCAGATCAGGGCACGAACCCGCGTCCCCTGCATTGGCCGGCAGACTCTCAACCACTGCGCCTCCAGGGAAGCCCCCTCTTGCATCTTCTTGATCTTTGCCTCCATTCTTTTTCAAGGTCCTGGATCATCTTCACTGTCATTATTCTGAATTCTTTTTCTGGAAGGTTGCCTATCTCCACTTCATTTAATTGTTTTTCTGGGGTTTTATCTTGTTCCTTCATCTGGTACATAGCCTTCTGCCTTTTCACCTTGTCTATCTTTCTGTGAATGTGGTTTTTGTTCCACAGGCTGCAGGATTGTAGTTCTTCTTGCTTCTGCTGTCTGCCCTCTGGTGGATGAGGCTGTCTAAGAGGCTTGTGCAAGTTTCCTGATGGGAGGGGCTGGTGGTGGGTAGAGCTGACTGTTGCCCTGGTGGGGAGAGCTCAGTATAACTTTAATCCGCTTGACTGCTGATGGGTGGGGCTGGGTTCCCTGTTGGTTGTTTGGCCTAAGGCGACCCAGCTCTGGAGCCTACCTGGGCTCTTTGGTGGGGCTAATGGCAGACTCTAGGAGGGCTCACACCAAGGAGTACTTCCCAGAACTTCTGCTGCCAGTGTTCTTGTCCGCACGGTGAGCCACAGCCACCTCCGCCTCTGCAGGAGACCCTCCAACACTAGCAGGTGGGTCTGGTTCAGTCTCCCCTGGGGTCTCTGCTCCTTCCCCTGGGTCCTGATGCGCTCACTACTTTGTGTGTGCCCTCCAGGAGTGAGTCTCTGTTTTCCCCAGTGCTGTCAAAGTCCTGCAGTCAAATCCTGGTAGCCTTCAAAGTCTGATTCTCTAGGAATTCCTCCTCCCGTTGCCGGAGGGAACCTGACGTGGGGCTCAGAACCTTCACTGCAGTGGGTGGACTTCTGTGGTATGTGTCCTCCAGTCTGTGAGTCACCCCCCCCCCCCCCCCCCACGAGACGG
>NW_020172738.1:36143-47167 GCF_003031525.2 Neophocaena asiaeorientalis asiaeorientalis | reverse complement strand
TCCCCCCCCCCACCCAGCAGTTATGGGTTTGATTTTACTGTGATTGTTCCCCTCCTACCGTCTCACTGTGGCTTCTCCTTTGTATTTGGGTGTGGGGTACGTTTTTTGGTGAGTTCCAGTGTCTTTCTGTCAATGATTGTCCAGCAGCTAGTTGTGATTCTGGTGTTCTCACAAGAGGGAGTGAGAGCACATCCTTCTACTCCACCATGTTGGTTCCTAACGGGATGATATTTTTAGTTGGTAGAAGAGTTCTCAACAGGTAAGCGTCAGCTTTTAGGCCTGAAGTAAGAAGGCCCTGGAGGCGGAGATAGACCTGGATGATAGAGGTCATAATGTTGGTAACTGTTTTCAAGTGAGCTGGTTTGCAAAGGTGGGCTGAGTCTCACTGGAGAGGGTGCTGGAGCACCACGCTGTGGGTGCTGACGAGCCAGGGGCTGGTGCCAGGGCTGTAGCCTCCTTTGCTGAACCAACTGGCTCAGAGGGCATCTGGTCTGCTCACAGCTGTGTGCTGTCACTTGGTAAATGTGTGAAGGAGATCAGGGGGCCCTTTTAACAGGTTCTCCATTCCCACAGAAACCGCATGAACCCTTACCAGGGCCCAGGATGTAAGTAGGCTCCCTGTCTAGGAGGCTCTGGCTTCTACCGAGACCCTCGTTTACAGAGGATGTTGGAGGACATAGATGGGCATCTCCATGTTCTGAGACTCAAGATCCAAGCCCTGGTCATTGTCTCCTCAACTTGAGGTGGGTGGTGTTGGGTGAGACCAGAAAGCAGGAGTGGCTGGTCAAGTGCTTGCTTTAAATCCATTTAGTAAAGGGTCCTAGAAATAGTCTCGTGTTGAAAGGGGCCCATTCCAGAGGACTCCTTTCATTACAGGATGTTTTCGACTCTCTTAAAAATGTAGGGGCTTCCCTGGTGGTGCAGTGGTTAAGAATCCGCCTGCCAATGCAGGGGACACGGGTTTGAGCCCTGGTCCGGGAAGATCCCGAGTGCCGCAGAGCAACTAAGCCCGTGTGCCACAACTACTGAGCCTGCGCTCTAGAGCCCACGAGCCACAACTACTGAAGCCCATGTGCCACAACTACTGAAGCCCATGTGCCTAGACCCCGTGCTCTGCAACAAGAGAATCCACCGCAGTGAGAAGCCCTCACACTGCAACAAAGAGTAGCCCCCGCTCTCCGCAACTAGAGAAAGCCCGCGTACAGCAACGAAGACCCAGCACAGCCAAAAATAAATAAATAAATATTTTTAAAAATTAAAAAAAAAAAATCTAAAAGATTACTACAAAACTGAGGAACTGGGCTGAAGAACCCATCCTGCTCACGTCTGTAATGCTGGTGTGGAGAAGTGGCCTCAGTGAGGACTTGCTTTCAGATGATGGTTTTTATTTCAGAAACCTCCTTATCAAGTTCTGCATTTTTCTGAGGTCACTTGTCTTTGGTTGGTGTTAATGGTAGCTGCTACATGGTGGGTGGCCCTTAGGGTCTGCTCTGCAGCACCAGGGAGCCTGTGCAGGGCCTGAGGGAAGAGAGCTCTAAGCCTTGCCATTCGGAGACTCGGGGCTGCTGTGACATCAAAACCCATGCCCGTCTCTTAAAGAGGAAGATAAAAGCCTTAAAGTAGTGTTAGAAGTTAAATATTAACTATTAAGAATAAATTCAAAAACACCGAGTGGGTAAAAGAATTTAAAATAAATCTGATCCACTTAAAATGACTTAAAAATCAGTTTTTACGTGATAAAAGTGAATGCTTGCAGGAGGCTGAATTCCATACCACTGAGAGCATGGAGATGAAACTACTCAGCCCCAGGCAGGGCCGGTCAGGCTGGGTTTCCACCAAGAACAAAATAAGCAGAAATCCAGACTTTTTTAAAAGCAAGGTAACACATGTGAAAAGCCAGGAAATAAAAACTTTCCTTTCCTTTATTCCATTAATCCAGCAGTTTCATTCCAGGAAGTAAGTCAGGGGAAAGCCGTGTACTCATAGATGTTCACTGCAGCATCATTTGTGATCGTGAGACTTTCAAAGGGATGTACGTGTCTGCTAGCCAAGGAAATTTCTATTAGGTTGTAATCTAATTGCTTGGAGACTGTTTAGCTATTATAGAGTAATTACAGAAACTCTTAAGGAGGGTGGTGCAGAAAGGAAGAGAAAGAATGCAGTCAGCCATGGGCCTGGTGCGTGGGTCACCCTCCTAAACAGAGTGAGGAAGATATTAGTCTTTTACAGACGTTAGAGAGCCAGGGTGTTCAGGCGCCAAACAGCGTGACCCCAAAGCCCGTGTATTTTCCTGTCACATGAAAAACTGCTTGTGCTATGAAGTTAAAAGTGCGGTGGATAAATTTGTAGGGGTGTTTTCATGTGAACTATATGAGAATATTAACATGCATTTAGAGTAAGCAAAACAAGCAGATTTGCATCGCCCATTTGCAGGCAGTGTCTTTTCCTCCCTATGTTTGTGAAACATGATTTTACTTTTACATTAATAGTAAGAAAGAAAACGGTGCATGTACACAAAACTGAATTTTTTGGTGAAGTAGAAGTACCTACACAAGTTTTTGGTCTCTCCCCATGGTTTGTGCAGATTGAATGATTTATTCTGAGCATTATTCCTATACTGTATTTAGCATAATAAACTTTGTTGCTGGAACTTTTTTGATCTTTCCAGAAGGATCAGTGGGAGGTTGTCACACAGCCACAGCACAGCTGCCACCTGGCTGGCAGCGATTGTAAGATGCTGTTCCAGTTTCAGAGCGTTTTAAATGTGAGAAGGAGTCTCGGAATTCGTGCAAACTTCTTCTTAAAGGGGAAGTACATGTGGCCGTGAGTTTTCTCTTCCTGTACTAAAGTGGAATTGTTCTCCTGAGCAGAGAGGAAAGATTGGTTTCTAAAATGTTAACTCTAAACCGCGAGGTCTGGCTTTGGGGGTCAGGGTTGAAACCCAGTAAGTTGACACTTATAGTAAGTATATTAGGGTCTTTTAAAAGCTGCTCATTTTGGGGGTGGGGACGGATTCCCTGGCGTTCCAGTGGTTAGGACCCCGCACTTTGGCTGCCGAGGGCCCGGGTTCAGTTCCTGGTCGGGGAACTAAGATCCCACAAGCCATGCAGCGCAGCACCCCCCCGCCAAAAAAAAAGCCTTTTCTTCTCTTAAAAAAAAAAATTATAGGGGCTTCCCTAGTGGCGCAGTGGTTAAGAATCCGCCTGCCAATGCAGGGGACACGGGTTCAAGCCCTGGGCCGGGAAGATCCCACATGCCGCGGAGCAACAAGGCCCGTGAGCCACAACTACTGAGCTTGCGCGTCTGGAGCCTGTGCTCCATAACAAGGGAGACCGCGATAGTGAGAGGCCCGCGCACTGCGATGAAGAGTGGCTCCCGCTCGCCGCAACTAGAGAAAGCCCTCGCACAGAAACGAAAACCCAGCTCAGCCATAAATAAATAAATTTATTTATTTTTTTAAAAATTATAAAGAAATCATTAGTGAATACATCTTCTGAGCCTTTGAAGTTTCCACACATGAATATGTTGATCCACATTGAAAAGTAGGAAAAGTGCGGCATCCTCACCATCCCCAGCCACCTCTCTCCCACTGGGCTCCAGTAGTGCTGTGGTGGGCAAAGCGCACTGACGTTCGGTTATGACCCAGTTCTGCGTTGCTCGGCAGCCCAGGAAAGACGCCATGGTTGGCATCCAACAGCTAGTCACGAAAAGATTTGATTGTTGGGAATGCTGGTGTCTGTGGTTATGATCTGACATTTCAAGCTGAGACCTCTGATTGAAAAACCCCTAGGAGTTTTAATTGTTTATTTAAAGAGTCCTGATGTTTCCTTTTAGTTTTTTATACACAGGCTTAGTTGCTCCGCGGCATGTGGAATCTTCCCGGGCCAGGGCTCGAACCCGTGTCCCTTGCATTGGCAGGCAGATTTTTAACCACTGTGCCACCAGGGAAGCCCCTGATGTTTCCTTTTATATTGATAAATTATGCCTCTGGTGAACCTGTCTATTCTGACTTTAAATAGGAGACGGACTTTCTGAGACATTAGTAAAATCCAAGATTTAAAAATTTTGTAATTTGCTATAATTCAGACTTACAGAAAATTGCAAGAACAATACAGACCGCTATCTGTAATAGAGCTTATTTCAAGAAGGTCCTCTGATTGCCCCCCGCCCCTTTTAAGTTGTGTAATTAACAGCTTAAAATGTGACAAGCCTCAATAAAGAATACAGACTCAGGAAATGTCTACATGTATTTTTTAAACACTTGGGGGAAGACAAACATGTTATTTTTCTACAACATGTAAGATTAACGTGGCAGCACAAATCTAATAATGTTGAATAGATACCGTTAGTATATACATTGTTCTTTTCCATTTCATTGGCTAATAAGACTAAATACAGATATCCTATTTGTGTTCTGTATACTTTCTGTAGTAGAGCCTTTACTGAGTACTTTATTATACAGTTTTTGTATATACTTTTTTTTAAATTGAAGAAGAATTGACCTGCAGCACTATGTTAGTTCCAGGAGCACAACATAGTGATTTGTTATTTCTGTACATTACCAAATGATCACCATGGTAAGTCTAGTTATACCTGTCACCAAAGTTACTACAGTATTAACTGCACTCCCCGTGCTGTATGTACCTTTATCCCTGTGACCATTTTGTAGCTGGTAGCTTGTACCTCTTCATTTCTCACCTTTTTCACTCAGACCCCCACTCCCACCCCACACAACCACCACCTTGTTCTCTGTGAGTCTCTTTCTGTTCTGTAAGGTGTTGATTTGTTTTTTAGATTCCACGTGTAAGTAAAATCATACGGTATTTGTGTTTCTCTGTCTGACTCATTTCACTTAGCATAATACCCTCTGCATTCATCCATGCTGTCACAGAGGGCAAGATTTCATTCTTTTTTTATGACTTATATTCCACTGTATATATGTACCGTGTCTTTATCCATTCGTCTATCATTGGACGCTTAGGTTGCTTCCATATCTTGACTGTTGTGATTAATGGTACAATGAAAATAGAGGGGCATATATCTTTTCAAAATTAGTGGTTTTGGGGGTTTTTTTGGAAAAATACCCAGAAGTAGAATTGCTGGATCGTATGGGGTTTCTATTTTTAATTTTTTGAGGACCCTTCATGTTGTTTTCTATAGTGGCTTCACCAACTTACTTTTCCACCAGCAATGTATGAGGATTCCCTTTTCTCCACATTGTCACCAACACTTGTTACTTGTCTTTTTGATAATAGAAGTTCTGGCGGGTGTGCAGTGATAATCTTGTTGTGGTTTTGATTGGCATTTCCTGATGACCAGTGATATTGAGCATCTTTTCATGTGTCCATTGGCTATCTGTATATCTTCTCTGGAAAAATGTCTGTTCAGGTCCTCTGCCTGCTCCTCCCTTATTTTGAGGGCGTGGTCATGTGAAGTTTGTGCTGTGGTGTTGGATCTTTCATTTATTTTTTCATTACCTTTTTTTTTTTTAGTTTTATTGGCGGTGGGAGGTTTATCCTCTTCCTCTTAAGACCTCACCCCGGGCAATACCCAAAGACAGGCTTTCTGGGTGTTTTCCCTGAGCTGCTCCTCCTTTTCTCTCTGCGTGTTCCTGACCAGATCTCAGGGTGTTTGGAGAAGCTGGCTCCCTGGCAGTTTGCCGCTGACTCTCCCAGTGTGGCGCCCCAGAGGTTTACCCTGGTTGTGTTCTTTCCCTTAGCATACACTCACGGGACACAGCGGCAAAGTGCTGTCTGCCAAGTTCCTGCTGGACAATGCGCGTATTGTTTCTGGAAGTCACGACCGGACCCTCAAACTCTGGGATCTACGCAGCAAAGTCTGTGAGGAATTTCAGTCTCTCTGTGTCTATGAATGATTAGATATTAACCTCAGAGGTGTTCGTTTCCACGTTAAAGCCTGCATTTAGTGTGATAAACTTTGAAAGTCCAGTCTCATGCTGAGTGGCGCTGGCGTAGTGACTGTTTTTCAAGTTTGAAGCTTCATTTAAATAAGTAGTTCTGATTACTTAGGGTGAGAGCGCAGCAGTGTTGCGTGCACAGCCGCAGAGGGGCCTCTGCTTGATTCTTCGTGTTCGGTTGTCTTTCAGGCATAAAGACGGTATTTGCCGGATCCAGCTGCAATGATATTGTCTGCACAGAGCAGTGTGTGATGAGTGGACATTTTGACAAGAAAATTCGTTTCTGGGACATCCGGTAAAACACCCAGGAGCTTGCTGGGGAGGCAGATGGGAGGGTCTGTATGTGGCAGAACTGTGATGGTGTCTTGTGTGTGGGTTGTGCTTTTAAAGTCCCTGGAAATGGCAGAAATGAGCTCCAGTCCACGTTATCTTCCCAGTTTGATATTCTTTACCCTGAAGTAGACGGTCACATTCAACAGTCACCTCTGAGCATGCCCTGTGTACTTACAGACAGATGCACAGCGAGGTTGTTAGGTGGTTTCAGGTGTAATCGAGAAGACAGAGACACAAATCGGCAGGGTGTGTTGAAGTAGGGCCAGGAGCCCTTGTCCAAGGATGTTAGAGACCGTCTGCCAAGATGAGTCCTGAGAAGTGAGTAGGCTTCACGTTGCAGAAGAGCCACTGAGGGACATTCCAGGCCAGAACAGGGCAGTCTGGCAGGTCGGGCGAGGGCAGGTGAGACCAATAGGGTGGGTTGGGATCAGGTTGCTGCGGGCTTTGGACGCCATTGGTAGATGACTTGATCTCATAAGTCGATGGGTGTTGAGTAAAGGATTGCTTCGTGAGAGTGTGGTAGATGACATTGGTGGCAGTTTTAAAGGGTGTACTGGGGAGCGGGAAATCAGTAAAGCACTGAGGATCTGAACTCAAGGCAGTGGAGGGGGGATTTGGATGGGGTTTGTTACAAGTTGGATGTGGAGGGTGAGGAAGGAGAGAAGTAAAGCAAGATGCAGAATAAATGACAGATTTAGGAAGAGGATGCAGTGAACATGTTCAGAAGAGGACATAAATTTGAGGTTTCTAATAGACATTTGGAAAAACAAAAGTTTTGAGAGGTTGGCTGGGAGAAAAAATGAGACGTCCTCACAGGAGGACTTTGAAGACATGAGAGTGAATTAGTCAGAGCCCACCTGTGAAGCAACAGGAGGACAGTACAGGGAGCTGCCCAAGGAGGGAGGAGTGGCAGAGAGGGGAAGAAAGCTGGAGTCCTGTTGATGGGCCAAGGTGGGGGCAGTAGAAGGGACAGGAGTCCTGTTAGGATGAGGACAGTTGGTTAGGAGGTAGGTAATTGGTGATTAGTTTCAGGTGTACTGGTTGGCAGAACTTTGAACCGGGAGTAAGGAATTTTAGAGCTAAGCTGGATGTTAGAAGGCTCCTCCTGGTCTCCCCCCTAATTTGACAGATGAAGACCCCAAGTCCCAGGGAGGTGGAGCGGCAACAGTAAGATAAACTCTCTTACTTGGTTATGGTTTGAGGTGGGAAATCATTTCATCGAAAGTTTACAACAGAATGAATGAGTCCAGAAGGGTCTGCACCTCCTTTGGCTGTATCACCAACAGGGCCCAGCCCAGGACTGCTGAGCACAGACCTGGGTGTGGACCGCGGCCCAGATGAGAGCTGGGAGAAGAAAAGGAAGGAGAAGGGGTTGCCAGGGTGCCCCGGTTCCACATCTGGAGTCACCGGGATGAGTTGGAGGGTCCCCGAGATTTACTTTGTATGACAGGAAGCCTGGAGAGCCCACACATTTGTCCATATAAGGCAGCCCAGACCTGCTAAAGCGGTTAACGTCCCTTTGGATACGTTGAAATGATAAAATTGCAGTAATACTAATTAAATAGTAGCCCTGCTTAGTTCATGCTGATCGGAAGCTCTGATTGGCAATTACTGTATCATTTCAGAAACAGGCAAGGAAATTAATCCTTACCAGTTTTAGAGTTGTAGTACTCACAACTACTGATAGAATCTATTGATGGGAAAATAATAAAAGCCAGGGCTGAGATGATTTGTGTGGGCCTGGGAGCATTTTCACCGTCCTTGAAGAGTATTGTATTCTAGTTCAGTTGCCTTTTCTCCTTCCTCCTTTTCTCCGTGGCATGCCATCCTGGTTGAAATGGGGAAGTTCTGACCTTTCTGTGTTGTTAGGTTTTCTCAGACTTTCCATCTTTTTCCTAGATCAGAGAGTATCGTCCGAGAGATGGAGCTCTTGGGAAAGATTACTGCCCTGGACTTAAACCCAGAAAGAACTGAACTCCTCAGCTGCTCCCGAGATGACCTACTAAAAATTATTGACCTACGAATAAATGCCGTCAGACAGACATTCAGGTAACTGAAGACACTCTGGTTGGGTTTCATTTGAGTCTTGCTGATTTTTCAGAGGGTTGTGAGAAGGCCAGAAGCCTGACTTGCCCGCACATCCCAAGTTTGCATGGACTCTGGGGGTAACGGTGCCCTGTCGTCTGTTGCAGCGCGCCGGGCTTCAAGTGCGGCTCCGACTGGACGAGAGTTGTGTTCAGGTTAGTGGTGGTGCTCCTCCCGTCGCGCCCGCACCCCCAGCGTGGTTCACTGCGGAGGTTAGAGCAGAGGCATCTTCCCACTGGGGAAACGAGCTACATCTGTACAGTGCCTCCACACGCGCAGGTGTCCAGGAACGAAACTGCACGTTCAGTCCTAGAGGTCACTATCACTGTTCCTTCCTCTCTAAAGTGTCCCTTCTGTGATTGCGTGAAACTGTGTCCCAATTCAAAATCTAATAATGGCTAGTTGGTTTGTTCTGGGTATATCAGGTTCCCCTCTCTTTACTCATTTACATGAGAACTCTTCGAGAGCTTTTTGGGAAGGGTGGTGTCCCCTGGAACAGAGCAGAATAGGCTCTCTGGAGAGGGGGTGGTTTCCCTTTTCCTGTTCTCCCTTCCACGCATGGCTGTTCTCCCAAATACATTGCCATGGTCAGTGCCAATATCGTGGAGAAGCTTCTCTACAGTCGATGCTTCCTTCCTTTTCTGCTTTCACTGCACCATATAACGAGGCAGTCCATCAACTGAAAGAAGCCCTTCACCATTTGGGGGTTGACTTTGACCTCCCTATGTGCTATGTTTGAGTCTGAGAGATGCTTAGGGACTTGTGGCCCCAAGAAGTAATGCAGCGGCACCATTTTTCATTAGCTGGTGAGGCCAGATGATAGGGTGAAGCGGCTTTGGCCAAAGCGGTTATGAAGAGCATCTTCTGGTTTCTGGGTACACGGGAATGGTCACATGTTTGACTCGTAAGTGAAGAGTAAACATGACTTCCTGGGGAGGGGTCCGGGAAGACGCTGAGTTGGGGGTGGGTGGTAGACGCCGTTTCTTGTCTCACGTGTCCTGCAGCCCTGACGGCAGTTACGTGGCAGCAGGCTCGGCCGAGGGCTCTCTCTACATCTGGAGCGTGCTCTCCGGGAAAGTGGAGAAGGTCCTTTCAAAGCATCACAGGTAAGATGTCAGCCCCTCTGAGGTGGTGAGCAGGCCTGTGACTCCATCCCAGGGGTCACGTCCTCTTCGGGCGTGGACCCGAGTCGACCCCACGAGGGCAGTGTCCACTCACACGCTCTACTGTGAGCCAGGTTAGTGGAGGGAAGCTGGGGCCCTTCTCCCCGGACAGCAGACAGCAGCGTCCTGCTTATTTACATTTCAGACCGGTCCAGCTAGAGCAGTTAGGGTATGGCCACTGGAGAAGGTTAGAGCCCCGCGTTCTGTCTCTCGTCATGTGGCGCCTCCTGTCTTGCTCTTGCCCCTTCACCGCTCTCCTTCCTCTCTGGCTCCCCTTCTCCCCCTTCTAAGCCCCTTTCCTCAGGAAATCGACTGCCTGTAAACACCGATCTTCACGTGCTTTTTACTTTCATCCAGGCCCCTTTTCCTCTCGGCTTTGTTGTGTCCCCCAAGCCCAGCTGCTCTTAGAACCCAGGCCCAGGGCCCCCCCGGGACCACCCCTCACCGCCCTCGCTGTGGTGGTGCCTCCCCGCTCCTCAGCCAGTTGCCCTGAGGTGCTCGTCAGAGGCTCTTTGCTTAACTCAGAGCTACTCCCTTAGGGTAGACTTGATAAGGCCTGACTCCTTTCATTCCAAACTACCTGCTAGAATCAAGGCAGGGTTCCTCCAAGTTCTTTCGCTCTCTAAGCGCCTGTCTGAGCGTGGGAGCCACACCGGCGAGTAAAACGGGCTCTGGTGCAAGCCTGACGCCCTGATGGCGAGGGAGCCCTGTGCTCGGCCCACGAATGTCTCACCCGTGTTCTGACCTCTCCCTTTGAAGCTCAGCGATCAACGCCGTGGCCTGGTCGCCTGCCGGCTCGCATGTCGTCAGTGTGGACAAAGGAAGCAAAGCTGTGCTGTGGTCAGAGTACTGAGGGCACCTCGTCAGGAGAGAGCGGATCAGAAGCTGGAGGGGCACGCGGGCCCCACGGCTCTGTCCTGGCAGGTGGCGCCTGGGCTGTGGCTTTGACCTCCAGAGAAGAGCTCGAGCCGTGGGGCGCAGTAGCCTGCCTTTGAGCAGGGCTCCCGAGGGTCGTGGCTGAGGTCCCGTGGCCTGAAAGAGTAACACTGAGAAAAACCTGATGCTGCGGTCGCAGAGGTTCAGGTTCTTGCCTTGATTCAAGTGGGAAACACTACTGGCTCTGATCTTGCATACCTCAGCGGGGGGAGTGCAGGCACCTGCCGGCTTCTTCCCTGGGCGGCGGTGCCGCAGACGCCCCCTGCACCGGGTGTTGCTTCTCCCCTGTGCTTTCTCCCGTCCTTCCAAAGTCGGTTCTGGCCTGATGAAGGTCCTGTCACCTTGGGGTCATTTTCCCAGGGAACTCGCTTTAATCATGGATTAACAGAAACCCAGGTGGGATTACCCCTGCCCTCAGGTAGCCCACAGGGATGGTGGGACTGTGGTCCCCCCTGCTGGTCTGTGTCTTTATTACGAGACTCTTACTCTGATCTCACCTGATCACAGTTGGAATTTCCTTAGGCCTCCTAAACTGTTCTTAGAAAGCAACTGTTCTCCAAAACTCCTTCCTCCCTCCCCTCCCCCCCCCC
>NW_020172738.1:31367-35967 GCF_003031525.2 Neophocaena asiaeorientalis asiaeorientalis | reverse complement strand
CCCCCCCCCCCCCCCCCCCAGTTCTACATATCTATCTCTTGATCTAGAAATAAATCTCAATTTGGTTTTAAAAAACAAAAAAAATTGGCAGTGGGTAGGAGAAGAAGTGCACAACCCTTTTTCCAGAGAACCGGGTGAGCTGCAGGAATAAAGACTGTATTCCCAGATCATCTGTAGCTTCTCAGAAGGTGGGCCGCCCCCTTCTTCCCGGCTGTGCTGGGGTTACAGTTGCCGGTGGTGTGGGATTGGAGGCCTCCAGTGTATTACCCTGGAGCCAGTAGTTATGGGTCGCTGCCCCTTTGCCAAGCCTATGTGCAATACCCCCTCGGTGCTTTAGTGCAGGAAGCCCATTCCAGGAAGCATGGGAATGCCGCCTTTCGATTTCGGGACTTGCGAGTAAGGCTGGGAGGAAACTGGCCTATGCATTTTTTTTTAAACGTTTATCTTTACCATCTTACTCGTTTATAAAATTCTAGTTCCTTGAGTGACTGAAACACCAATCTTTTTATCACTTACTCATTCGCACTTTAATTTTCTTCCTTCCAGACTTGTTCTCTGGACATCTGTGGGAGCGAGGGCTAGAGCAGGGCGAGGACGAGCTGCGCGCTCCCTCTGATGGTGTTGGCGGCTCTGTTCTCCCCTTTCCCCTGCCCTCGCCTCCCCTTTTCAGTTTGCTGTTCAGGGAACTCGTGCTGAGGGGAGTTGAAATTCACAGGCCAGGGCATGTCTTTTATTTATTTAATTATGTTGCCCAACAGAACTTGATTGTAAATAAAAATGAAATCTGTTATGTACTTTTCACACTCCATGCCTCTTGGTAGTTATTTTATTCTTCTTTATCCTTAAGGGCAAAAAGCTGGGTTTTTTTCATTTGTTTTCCTGGTATTCATTCATTTGTAAATGATTGTTAATACTGTCCCCGTGCCTTTCCTTATTGTTCATCATTTAAGCCCAAGGTATACTGTCTGTAAACATCAGCGTTCCAGTTTCACGTCATTTGCAAATCTTAACTGGAACCAGAAAAGGGTCTCTTCGGAATTTCGGCAGCTGTGCCGTCTGCTCCACGCTGCAGCAGTACGAGCTTCCTGTCCCTGCGCTGCAGACTTTGTTCACGGGATTGATAGTGAACTGTATGTGTCTCCCAGCCGCCAGGCCTCTTCTTTGCTGAAGGGGCATGAATTTCCTCATTGAAGAGTGATTTATTCGTAGCAGCTCAGATATCTAGCAAGCGGCCGTGTGCCATAACAAATTAGGGACTCCCTGATATATCCCACCCCCACCCCCAAGGACCCCTGTCCAGCCCATTTCCAGACGGTAGTCCAGCAACTTGAGTCGGGATTCCATCATGATCTGGAGTCTCAGAGGCAGCCAGCAATCTCCAAAAAGCGGAACGTGGGGATCCTGTTGCAGTCACCTTCAAGGAGGTAAGTCTCATTCTTCAAAAAGGCTGAAAGTAAACATTGTCGTAGCCTCTGATTATCCTGGGTTTTTTTTTTTTTTTGACCTTGGAGGGAAGCAGGACTGCTCTCTGCTCTTAACAAAGATATTTCAGTTTGAGATCCATCCATACTGTAAAGCTCTCTTCAGGTCACCTGACTGCCAAGGCTGGGTTACAGGTATGGCTTCCATTGGGTGGAACATGCTTCCAGCCAGCTCATGGTCTTCATTCTCTTTTTCTCAGATCATCTGGGACCCTCCTCCAGTGCTGCTGGTTTCATTGGTCAGGGTGGGAGGTGGGCATGGGGTTTTTTAATTTCCCAGATGAATCCCGACTGGTTAGAGCTAGCGTGCTCCCCTGCAAGTGTTGTGGGCTTTGATCCAGACGTTAGCATATCTCGGGCTGAGAATTAAAGACTTTTAAAATTTATATTTCCTAGGTTGTTTCCCAAAATAGTGTGATATATCAAGTTCTGTGCCTTATTCTTATAGCACATACTGTGCACACATTCACTTTTACCTTTATCTTGTGAAGCCCGGATGCATCTTTTATATCACAGCACACGGGATATTTTGTGGGGACACTGGGGCAAGTGGATGAAGCTGCTCTCAGCTGGGAGGGGCCAGCCGAGGCCCCAGGGGCGTGTTTGTTGGGAAATGCCAGGGTTTGGAGTGTACCAAGGTGTGCAGAGCTACCGTGTGTCTTCACATCTATAGCACAACTGTGATCAGTCGTGGTCTTGGGGAATCTGACAATTTGAAATGCAGACCTGAAGCTCGCCGCCTGGGTGCAGCACCGGGAGAGAAGGGTGGCAGTGATGAAACCTCGTGCAGGACTGCTTGCCAGGCTGCAGAAGCCACAAATGTTTGTTTTTATGAGATGTCTTGGATAGTAATAAGGAAGCTGTGGTGCTCAAATTCTGTCAGATCTGAAGTGCATCCCATTTCACAAATGGGGGGAAGTTTCCCGGCGAAGCAAGAGGCTCTTCCGGAGTCCTGGCCCCCAGGTGGGCATTGGTGCCCCATCCAGCCCTGCACGTGAGCCAGCGGGAAGTGCCTCTTCGGGGGCGAGGACGAGCTGCCCGTGTTTGTCTTTATTCCACTGTGTCTTTTCTCTTGTGTCTTACTGTAGGGCTCATTCTCACTAGAAATCCCAAATTTTCAAGCCAATAAACTTTGGGAATCTTGAATAAAGTGAAATATATCTGTATTTGCATAGATTGTGTAGAAACACGTAGGATGTGTGGTACGTGCCAGTGAAAGATTGGACTCTGATCCACAAAGTGATTCTTGCCTCCCTCGCCTCGGCAGAATCGGATTCTCTCACCTCAGGGAGCCCTGGTTTCCATCTGTGCTGCTGAACTCTCCCCTGTGTTCACTCCAGACGCTTCTCGCATCCTGTCTGTGCTCTGGCCGTGGTGGACTCTTCAGACGCTTCTGCTCTTACTCATCTTGCTGGGGACCGAGCTGCCCTCTTCCAACCCTGAGTGGCAGGCATGATGGGAACATCCACGTCTCTGGGGGTCCAGAACCCGAGGAGGGGAAGGAAACACCAGTGTAGCAAGGTGTACGTACCTGCCACTCAGTACCATTGCCAGAGTACTTTACAGCAAGGTTCAAGCATGTCATTTTCCCCATGAATCGGCATGCATCCCAACCTAATAAGGACACCATGCCGTAATTACACCTCACCGAATTAAGTGACCCTGTTATCCACTATCCAGTCTATATTCAAATTTTCCTGACCGTTCCAATGTTTTTTATGATTACAACCTCTTAGAACCAGGTGGTTCTAAGTAGTCGTAAGCCAGAAGTCTTGGGATCAGCCATATCCTTGACACCTTGACATTCACGTGGTGCTTGGCACACAGTGGGCACTCAGTAAAGTTTTTATTTAGTAGAACTGAATCAGCAAAGAAACAAGTGAATCAGCATCCGGTGAGCTTTTTGCTGCCTAACAAACTGCCATGGCATGGAATGGCTTAAAGCAAGTACTGTTTCTCCTGATTCTGTGAGCGGGCGTAGCCGGCTGGATTGGGGGCAACTGGTAGAGGGTGGCCTCCCTCGTATCTGACTGCTAATGTGCCATCAGCAAGGGGAACAAGGATGATGCGGCAAGAAATCAAGCGTCTGTGGGACCGCTTGTCGCTCTGCCTAGTCACCTCCGTTACACCCCGCTGGCTAGAGCAGGTGGCACGCGCAGCCCGGCCTCTGAGTGGGACTGCGGAGCAGAGTGGGGACAGGGAAGGGACTCGCCTTGGCGGTTCTGGCAACTGGTGTGCCACGCTGCGTTTGGTTGACTTTCCTCACGTAAGCTCTGTGTCCCACTTAGGAATGTAGCCCTGGAGATTGCTATGTGCTAGGCTCTGGGGATCTGGTCCAACCCTAGGACCTGGAGAAGAGAGCAGGGGAATTCAGGCTTTGGGCTTCATTTTTCCAGAGGAATGGACTTCAGAGACAATGGGAAGGTATGCTCGTGAGCCAGGCCCATAGGAAGACAAGCTGTACACGGTCTAGTTTCTAGATAGAAAGCCATACATTCCATTGCTCCCCGGAGTACGTGCCCACGTGCTTCTAAGAGGTCGTAAGCCAGAAGTCTCAAGATCAATCATATCCTTGACATCTTGACATTCACGTAGTACTTGGCACAAAGTCTTTATTTAGTAGAATTGAATCAGCAAAAACAAAGTGAAACGTAACCAGCTAAAAGGAAGAGTAAGAGGGCGAGTAGTTTTAAAAAAATAAGAATAAACCACTTAGCAAGGGTAAACATTGTTTCATAGGGGTGTTGTGTATATATGTGTGTATGTACTGGGTCGCGGTGTAAAAAATGTATTTCTTTTTCTACTATTTTTAAATGTACTGAGTTGAAATTCAGCTAACATAAAATTAGTCATTTTAAACTGAAAATGGCATTCAGCACATTCACAGTGTTGTACGAGCACCACCTCTACCTAGTTCCAACAAAAAAGCGTATTTCTTAAACTGGATTAGTGTCCATTTTTTTTCCCAAACTTTGGATCGATAGCAGTTGATCTGTCTGTAGAAAAGGGCGGGCCCTCGTCCTGCTCAGCTTGGGCTGCCATAATGAAATACCGTAGCCTGCATGGGTAGATATCATAGACCTTGCATTTGTTCATGCTTTTTTTTTTTTTTTTTTTCC
>NW_020172738.1:0-31289 GCF_003031525.2 Neophocaena asiaeorientalis asiaeorientalis | reverse complement strand
CCCCTGCATCGGCAGGCGGACTCTCAACCACTGCGCCACCAGGGAAGCCCTGTTCATGCTATTATTACTTCTTTAATAAACATCATTGAAATTCTTAAAAAAGAACAAAAAAACCGTAGCCTGAGTGGCTTAAACAACAGAAGTGTCTCACACTTCCAGAGCCTGGAGTCGGAGCGGCAGGCACTGGCGGGGTAGGCTTCAGTTCATCCTGAGGCCTCACTGCCACTAAGCTGTGTGCTCATGAGATTTGTTTGTGCACAAGGAGAGTGGAGAGCCTGTCAGATCGGAACCACACTGATGACCTCATTCAAAGGCCCCACTTCTAAATACCGTCACACTGGGCGGTGAACGGGCTTCAACACGTGAATCTGAGGGGACACATTGTGTGTAACAAACTTCTCCAGAAGGCTCTGCCTAATTTTGCTCAACTTCAGGTGTAAGCAGCGCAGTTTGTGGTCAACTCCAAGTTCATTACCATCGAAACCCCCTCTAGCGTCAGGGCCCATGTGGCAGGACCAGAGGGTGAAGAAGCTCTCACCTCAGAGAGGACGAAGGAACATCCATCAGGATCCTTTTCAAGACCTTGTCTGCACATTTGATGCATTTCCCTGACCCTGCAAGCCAGGGCAGCTCGTGGGCTCCCCTTCTACAGATGGAGAAAAGCAAATAGCAGTGAGGCCAAGCTAGTTTCTCAAGATCGCAGTGGGTTCGTCAGTGAGCGACGGAGCCCAGGACTCCAGTCTGGGGCCGTTTGTACAACTTGCTCCTTCTGCACAGAAACCTGGAGCATTAAGTGCTGATGTCAGTGTGATGCTTCAAGACGGACATTTGAAATCTGTCTGGGTGTGGGAGGGTTTTAGTGCCCATGAGGCTTGAGCACCTGTGTTCTAATCATGAAAGACTGACGTGTGGAAGAGATTGGATTAACTTGGAGCAACGCAGAGAAGTAGAAGGGAGGCTGATTTCCATCCTACGAAAAATTTTCTCACACTTCATGCTATTTCAAAGAAAAGTGGTAGTGATTTCCCTGTCCCTGGAAGCATTCAACAACTTCTATGGCTATTGTAGAGGAGATCAAAGCAAGGGATGGAGTGTAGACTAAATGTTTTTCAAGGGTCTCTGCCTGTTGGGTTGCATTTATGATTTCAGACATTAGCCAGCCCAGCCCATAAAAACAGCCCTCTGTTCTTAAGGCCAATTGACTAAGAGGTACATGTTGAAATGAGGGTGGCTTTTAAAAGCTCTGATTCCCTGGCACTCTGCATAAATACAGTAGCCTCAAACTTGTCAAGTGCTCTCTGCTTCAGTAAAACTAAGGCAAGGTTTTCATTTTGTAGTTGACGGTTAGCAGACTGAACCAGTTTTCCTCATGTGTGTGCCCTAGTAAGCCCCTAAGATGATAACCTAGCCCCAAAACCTCTAAGCTTCTTAGCTGCATATCCCGACCCCCCACCCCCTCGAGCTGGTGCTGCGTTTGATATTGGGAAATGAAACACAGGACTCGCAGCTGCTTCTCACTGGATGCTGACTCCAGAGAAACAAGTATTGTATAGCCAGTGAGTGGTTCTTAGACTTTGAGCATTAATAGACCAGTAAATTTCTAAAAGAATTGTAGAAAGAGGTGGATAACTTTTTATTTTGGCCAAGTAAGGGTTTCTTTTTTTTTCTAAATTGCCATCTACACTCATCTCTATAAAAGGAAGGACACACTGTCCTTATGCTTAGCGCCTGCATTCTGATGTTTGTTGATTGTCATAGTGTCTGCAATTTCCTTTCAAATGGTTCAAAAGGAAAAAAGCAATAGAGATAGATGAGCACATGCAGTGAGACGTTCATTGTCGAATCTCCATGTTGACTATGTAGGTGTTTATTATACTATTCCAGCCTTTCTCTGTATGCTTAAATTCATAATCAATTGTAGGAAATGCAAAACTAACGGCAGAAGGCAAATCAGTGGCTACCTGGGACCAGGAGTTGACTGAAATGGGTGCCAGGGAACTTTTAGGGGTGATGGAAATGTGTCTTGATCATAGTGGTGGTTAAAATCATCAAACCACGCACTTAAAAATGGGTAGATTTGGTTGGATGTGAAGTATATCTCAAAGATTGGGAGGAAGAAGAAGGACATTTTAATATTTAAAAGTTTAAAACTTCAAATAAAAAATATAGAAAAATTTAGAACTTCATAACCTTAGAACAAAGGACAGTCCTTTATACTGAATAATTTGGTTCTATGAAAAAACTGACAACAGTGTCCTTATTTTTCTCATTGCTCCACCAAGCAGAGAAAAATGCATTACAGACCAGGGGCTGGGAATGACTACCAGAGACTACCGTTTCCAAAAAGAGTGAGGTCTGGCATGCAGTCCACCCCAGATTTTCCTACCTGCCCGGCATTGGCAGGTCGGTGACTGAGACCTGCCCCCTTGGGGGCCTGGAGCTAACACAGCTGCAGGAGAACGGGGATCCCAGGAGCACCCACAGCTCAGGGCAGCCCTTCTGATGGGGACACTGAGTGAAGGGCCCCAGTCATTTTTCTTCCTTTTTTTTTTTTAAGGGACAAGAAAAGATTTCTTCAAAACAAAACCTAACATTCCCTTCACACAGACCACCAGTGTCCCTTCACACAGACCACCAGTGTCAGCTCTTTGGTGTCTGTCCTCGTAGATTATGCATATAGTGTGTACGATAACACACGTGTGCATGTATATCCATACATAGACTTGTGTGTTTGCAAAATGTGATCATACTGTACATACCATCCTATGACCTTCTTCAGTCACAATCTCTACCTTCCTAGTCCAGTAATTTCCATCCTACGTGTCAGAGCTCATATGACATATTACTGATACATTATTAGAGCATATTCAGATTTCCCCAACAGGCCAGAAATGGACTGTACATCCTGTTTGTCCATTTGGGACCACACAGTACATCTGGATGTTCCTTAAGTGTCTTAATCTAATGCATCTCTTTTCTATGACATTGACTTATGAAAGAGATCAGCCACTTTCTACATTCATCTGGTAGCTCTCTTGTGGTCTCATTTAACTATTCCTTGTATTTCCTAAAAACGAGAAGTGACGTCTAAAGGCTTGATGGATTCCAGCTGCTGCAAGGTGACACATCATATTGGTTGACACCATTTGTGATGCAAAGATTGACATTGGACTGTGGCTGATCCCCTGTTGTATAGTTTGGCTTTGCACCTTGTGAAGTCATAATCCGTATGGCATCACTTTGGTGTCACAGGAATAGCCATCTCCCCTTCACACTTCACCTAATGATTTTCACACCAATAAAGAATCCTTGTCTGAGTCAATAATGTCATCAGTATTTTAAAACGTAAGTTTTACTATTATTCAGCTATGGCGAGGTCAACAGATCTGGAGACGATTGCCGTTGAAAAGATAGTTTGTTACAGTTACCAAAAAGAGGGGGCAGGCCATGCGGGGAAGCACCAGGGCCAGTCAGGAGGTAGAAGGATCAAGGAGAAAACATGGGCAAGAGTTCTTTTGTGGTTTCCATGGGAAAGAACTGGTGAGATAGGGTAAGCAGACTCAAGATTGGCTATTTACTTCGCAGGCCCTGGAGTGCAGGGGCTGTCTCCAGTTGTCTGATACCTGGCCCCAGGGTAATTAGGGCAGGGCAGTAGTGGCTCAGAGTGTGAGAGCCCAGCAAAGGAGGAAAGGAGGCCTTTGGGATGTATGGGCTCTGAGTTGGTTGGTTTGCATATGAAAAGCAGTCATTTATTCTCTCTAGGAAAGAGCTAGCCCTGGGATGGCAGTCTCTCCAGGGTCAGCAAAGCCTCAGATGTCAAAGCATCAGAATTACAGAAAACAAAAAGGCATGATTAATACCATCAGAGTTCGTCAAATGATGTTTTTCCAATTCTATCATTCCCTTTGCATTTATTAGCTGGCATTCCTACATTAGAAATTTTTTAAGTTTTCTCCCTTAGAAATTAAAATTTTTCCCAACTTTAGCTATTGCCAGCCATTATACTGTTGCAATCCAGTGACTCATTGATTTGCTCAAAAGTCCACCGAGGCCCTATTCTAGATCCTAGAGATGGGATAGGAACAAAACAGTCATAAATCTCTACAGTCCTGGAACTTATGTTGGGGTGGGGGGACAGACAATGAACAAGATAAATTATCTTGTATGTCAGATGCTGATAAGTGCTACAGAGAAAGGTAATGCAGAGGAGGACAGCAGTGTTGGGTGAGATGGTACACAATAGGATATAGATAGATAGGGTGACATTGAAGTAAAGACCCAAAGGAATTAAGGGAGTGAGCCAAGTGACTATCTGTGGGAAAAGTGTTCCAGAAGAGGAAACAGTAAATGCAAAGGCCCTGAGGCAGGTTTGAAGAAAAGCAAAGAGGCCAGTGGACTGGAGCAAAGTGGGCGAGGTGGGAAGAAGGGGGCCCAGATCATACAGGGCCTTGCAGACATTATCCAGACTTAGGTGGGAAGCCACTGGAGTGTTTCGATAGATGCTAACACCCCAAACGTCACTTTCTGCTTAGACTGGCTTCACTCCCACACACCAGCTCAAGTCCAGTACATATATGTGTTAGTGGCCACACCATCCCATGCATTCATTCGCTGAGTATCCTGTTCTGGGCACTGGAATACAAAGATAAGGGAAACAAAACGGCATGGGTCCCTGACGTCATGAAGCCTAGAGTCAAGTATGGGAAGAGAGACCGTAAAATCATCTCCTGTACAAGCATCGAATGCAATAGTGCCTCCAACCTAGTCAGAGAGCTTGGGGAAGGCTCTCCTGAGGAAGTGACTCTTGAGCTGGAATCTGAAGGATGAAAAGAGTCAAGGAGGAAAGGAGAAGAGGATGGTTCCAGGCAAAAGCAAACAGCGAGAGGCGGTACAGGGAGATGGGGGACAGCAGGCAGAGACTCAAGCGTGTGGCTTTAAAGTTGTGTGCCTGTAGCTGAGAGCAAGGCGAGATGCCGAGCGGGAGGGTGACTGCTCAGGGCTTGGGAGCCCCCTCTGCAGCATGGAGAAGGACATAGTCAGACCAGGAAAACAAAGGGGCTGGTATGGACTCAAGAGGGAGCGCTGGGGATGGGAGACTAAGATTCTGGAGACACTGGGGGCAAATTGACAGGACTCGTGATGTAATCAATAGCACGTAGGGTAGAGGAGAGGGACATGACTAGTTTGGCTTGCATAACACCAGGGTTTATCTTGAGGCTGACATTTCTCCTTGACCTTTCTGTTTATATCCCCACCCCCAAGGTTGCGTTAGCTGCCCGCTGAGTTTAATCAATTTGGTTGAGCTCTTGAAAATCCCTTCTCCTGGTGAAACCAGGAGTGAAGGGATAATCAGTCTATTTCCAGAACCCAAAGTGGATTAAGATAAAATAGCTTTCATTTAGCTGTCATCCCTCCCCCAAACCTTCCCCACTCAAGCTTGACAGCTCCTGCACTGGGCGCCCCTCCGGGCCCTTGTCTAATGCTTTGAACTGCTGAAACTACCATTTCTCCCGTCTCAGCACTAATCCAGTTGCCACTCTACTCCTTAAATGGGATTTGGCTTCTAGACATTAAGACCTGGGTGTGGGCACCCTCTCCAGATTCCCTACAAATTCCAGTCAGCCAGGGCCCAAGTGGGGTCATCTGTTTAGACAGAGCAAGGGCTGGCTGGCTGCTCACCCCGGAGGACACAGAGACCCTCTCCTCACCTCCTGGGACCGTCCCAGCTGGTTGCCCAAGGTATGTGGTCACCCTCGAACAAGCCTTCTCAGAAACTCAGGGCAGGGCGCAGGGAAGAGCCAGCGCCAGGAAGACTGGCATTTTCGTGTAGTCAGTCGGTCCCAGTTTCTCCTTTTCTGTGTAGTTTTCATGGACGTTGCTTGGTAAGGAGCGCACTGAATTCCAGACAGCTCAGATGGCCTCTTTGTTGTGGGTAAAGCTGGGAAGTGGTGAGAGATGGCAGGAAAGGGAAAGCACTGCTCAGTATGAATTGCTGAGCAAAACTTTTGGGGATTTAACATATTTTTAAAATGATATTCGTGAAGTGGTTATGCTGTGGTTTGCAGGGACTTTTTCTATTTTAATTGCCGTAATATATCGTCAAGATAGAATTTTAAATTCAGTCTGGCTTAATGTGACGATACCAAGGCTTAGTCTCAAAGTAAAACCTTCTCCGTCTATCTGGACATCCTGGTGAGCTTTGCTAAGAAATGTCTGAGGCTTATCAGGAAAAATAAAACACCTTTAAACAAAAAAAGCACACTCTAGTAAAATACAAACTAGACAAAGCCCTTATTTAGTCAAACGTGGGTATTGAGGCAGGTAGAAGGAAATGTCTGATGGATGTCCAGCATCTCATGTATGGGTTTTATTCACAGAATGTTCCTGACTTTATATTTAGGATGATTTTACCTTTTCCTAGCCCTCTAAAACCTGACACAACCCCCCAAAGGGAAGAAGCTGCCAGGGACAGATAACATGGAGGCCAACACGCAGGACAGTAAGTCTACACCAAACCACGTTATCTTCAAGAAGATCTCCCGGGACAAATCGGTAAGTAGTACAGAAGTGAGGGGCTTAGTAGTAATCTTTTTTTTTTTTTTAAAGGAGCTTTTTCGAATAGACATAATCAACATCAAAATCTTATGAGGTCAATGGAAGCTCTATGTCTATTTTCCATCTCTGAGATGGATGATAAATGAGATATAAATGAATGAGTAAATTGCAGAAATATAAATTCTCTTCGATCTCAACAAGACTTTAGTCCCAAGACCCTTAATTTTCTCCTAATCTCTCAGTCCCCAACCCCTCGCCTCCAGTTTTACCTCTTTTCCTAGCCTTGAACCCATGACTTAACCATTTCAAACATTGTTTGGTCAGTATCTCTAACTTCCTTGACCCTTTTTCTATCATCTCACCTAACTGCCTGGTGAAAGCCCTGGTGCTGGATCAATGGATCAATGCAACTCTCTACCTTCTGTCACCCACCCCAGCTGCCATGCTCTCAAACCTTGCTGGGCCTCCAGGGCCACTGGATAAGGGAGCATCTCCCGCTGCTCCCTTTCTGCCCCTCAGCACTGTGGCTGCATGGCCACCCAATATCCTGGCACTCCGCATATTCGGCAGGGATGATGCCATTGTTGGCTCCATCGGGGGCACGTTAGATAGTCTAGATGTGCCTGTGAACTTCCTGGCCTGGGACACCCTATGGAGAGCCCACCCCACAGCCTCCGAGGATGGGATCTCCTCGCTCCACTCTATGGATTCTTAGGGGCTCATAATCTAGTTCAGCACCATCCAAAGCAAGTCACATATCTAATTTAAAATTTTCTAGTAGCCATGTTAAAAAAGTAAGAAGAAACGGGGAATTCATTTTAATACTATATTTAACCCAATATATCCAAAAAACTATCATTTCAACATGTAAATGATATAAAAATTATTAACAACGTATTTTCCCTTCGTTTTCTAAGTTGTTCAAACCTGATGTATGTTCTACATTTATAGCACGTCAGCTTGGAGTGGCCATATTCAAGTGCTGGTGGCCACCTGGAGCTAGAAGCTGTCGTATTGGACAATGTGATTCTAGGTCATTCTTCTAGTTGACTTCTGAAGCCTATACATACTGCGCCCGAAAGGAACTCTCCGATGCTTTCGTGCCTCACGAGAGAATCGGGCTTTGCACGGACACTCCCTACCTCTCCTCTCCCTCGCTGAGGATCTCCATCATTTTCATCAAGTCCTCTGATTCTTTGGGGAGACAAGTTGGGTACCCCTCAAACTTTCATCCTCCCAACTCTCTTCCAACTTGTGTCTTTCCAGTGCACTTTATCTTGTCTTCTGGCAAAAGAAGAAAGAAAACACTCCTGCTGGGCCATATCATTTTCTCACTTTTTTCTTCCTCACATCCAGATAGACATCTTTGACCTGGGAAATGTAGAACTTTTGTATATAGGAGGAAAACACAGTTCATCAGTTAACGTGTCACGTATTAGGATCATTTCGGTGGCAAGTTTTGTCTGGCTGCAGGTGTGGGTGCCAGGGCCCTGGCTGTGTTTCTCTGTGAGTCTCTCCACTCGTCCGTCTCTGGTGATCTTCATCCTCTGGCTGGTGGCAAGACGGCTGCCCCAGCTTCAGGTGCCTTACCCTCACTTTCTTCTAGAAGAAGGAAAAGGCTGTTGCTTCCTGGGGTCTCTTAAGGGTGAGGTTATATTTCTCCAGCAGACTTCTCTCATATCTCATTGGTCAAAACTGGGTCACATGCCCACCTTAAAGCCATCCCGAGCCAAAAGAATTGGATCTGGCCAATCAAGAATCATCCTCGGGCTTCCCTGGTGGCGCAGTGGTTGAGAGTCCGCCTGCCGATGCAGGGGACGTGGGTTCGCGCCCCGGTCCGGGAGGATCCCACGTGCTGCGGAGCGGCTGGGCCCGTGAGCCATGGCCGCTGAGCCTGCGCGTCCGGAGCCTGTGCTCCACAACGGGAGAGGCCACAGCAGTGAGAGGCCCGCGTACCGCAAAAAAAAAAAAAGAATCCTCCTCTGTGATGGATGTTAACTAAATTTATTGTGGTTATTGCTTTGCAATTTATACATACATCGTTATGTTGTACACCTTAAACTTATACAATATGTCAATTATATCTCAATAAAACTGGGGAAAAAAAGGAAAAAGAATCATCGTCTGGGGTGGTCTCCTCTTACTACACAACCATATGGGACCCTGGACACAATTGGTGACTTTTTTTCTTTTGGCCTCACCCTGTGGCTTGTGGGATCTCACTTCCCCGCCCGAACAGGGATTGAACCCAGGCCGCGGAAGTGAAAGCCCGGAATCCTAACCACTAGACCACCAGGGGACTTCCTACAGTTGATGACTTTTATCCAGGAAGATGGGGCACGTGGCTATGGGGTTTGCAAGCAGCAGGTGGGCTGCAGCCTCACATCATCCAGCCCCACTTCTCTACCTGCTCCTGTCTCTTCCCTCCTCTTCCAATTGCAGCAGAAGAGGTGCTGTTTCTTCCATGGAGTTTCATGCTGCTTACAGCCTGGGTCACGGTCCACCACCTTCTTAGGGTTCTCCACCATCAGCCTCCCTCTGGGGCTATGTGCAGCTTCTCCCTCTCTACCAGTACTTGGCCTGAGCATGGCAACAAGTACCCACCTCATGCATCTTAAAAACAGCAACAACAGCAACAAGAACAACAAGCTCCCTCTTGACCCCGTCCCCTTTCTAGCTCTCCTTCCTTCACAGCCGAAGCTTGAGAAAGAAGACATGTGCTCTCCACCCACCTTCTCCCCTCCGTTCACTCTCAGTGCTCCCTCCTCCAGACCACGATCAGCTTTCCCTTTTGCTGCCAATGCAACCAAAGTCTCAGCGTTCTCCTCTGTAAAATGGGCGTAATCCCTAGCTCAAAGAGTAGTTGTGAGGATTAAGTGAGATAATGTAGTCAGTGTACTTAGCTTGGCGCCTGGTACATGACAATCACTACATGCCGTTTAATTGCAGGCCTTTCATCCTGCTTCAAATGCTTCCATGTCCTCCTAGATTCTTTAGGGTCCGGTCCTATAAGACCCTTTCTGGCATCAGCTTGCATGCCCATTTGGAGGCCATTCACCCACAGATGAAACCATTGGCAGTTCCAGAAGCATCCTCTTGGCTCTGGGCTTTGTACACACTGAATTGTTTTGCCCAGAAAGCATCCTTTCACCATCTAACTCCCCGCCCCCATCCCGATCACCTGGCTATGCTGGCCTTCAGGTGCTTCAACATCAATAACACAAATAACCTGGAAGCCATAGAGATCCACTCCAGGATACTGCCATGAGGGGGTAGATACAGGAGATGACACAATGCCAGCAAAAATTATTTTGAGTGTTCTTGGAAATAAAAATATGAGTTTCAGAGGCTTAGGGAAGAAGGAGGCTAGCCAGGGTCCATGCACTCACTCATCGGTGTACTTAGCAAATGTTGATTTAATTCCTGTATGTACCAGATACTATACTAGATACTGTGATGGCTGAAAGATGAATAAGAGAATTCTTACCATCACGGCAGTCACAGTGCTGTGGGTTAAAGTGGTGAGTGGTGGTGAACCCAACCCATGCTCTCCCACAAAGGGGGTTGGTAAAGAGACCTTTGCTGCCAGGGGCATTGAAACAGATAGGACAAGGACTGAGACATGGTCATCTCTTCCCATCCAGGACCCCTTCCCCCATTCTTCAGGGCATGGGTTCAGGTTTATCTGTATAGATGCTCACCTGAGAGGATCTCAGGGACTCCAGAACATCTGCCTCCTAATCAGAAATTCTTCTAACAAGGAGGAGAAACCTTTCATTCACAGCTAGAAATAAAAGGCTTAACATGCAAATAGCTGACAGGCACCTCATATGCCTAGGCATAACTTTCCACTTAAGTATCATCAATGAATTCAACAAGTTTACCTGGTTGATATCAGCCCTGGGCTTGATGGGAAAAGGTGGGGAGAACAGGGAGCTATCCAAGGGGTGGGAAGAATTCCTTGGAGCACTTTATGAGGTTGAAGAAAGATCACAGCTTGCCTGCAATCCACTATGTCCGCCTGCAGCCAAGCAGGGAGAGAGGAGGTTGTGGATAAGCTGCAGAGCCAGGCCGCTCCTCTTCTCAGGACTGGTCAGAATGTTTCGGCTGTTGCTAATTCTTATTTATTTATTTTTATTGGTTGCTACTGATTTTTAACATGAGACCTTAGTGTTCTTTGGCCATTTAGAATCTATACCTGTTCTCCCCACAGGTGACCATCTACTTGGGGAAGAGAGACTATATAGACCATGTTGACCAAGTAGAGCCTGTGGGTAAGTTGAGTTTGGGGTGAGTTTTTTTTTTTTTTAATTTACTTATTGGTCGTGCCGCGTGGCATGCGGGATCTTAGTTCCCCGGCCAGGGATCGAACCCATGGCCCCTGCAATGGATGTGCAGAGTCTTAACCACTGGACCGCCGTGGAAGTCTCCTGGGGTGAGATTTTAATGCCGGTTTTCCTTTAAGTCATCAGACAACCACTAGTTTTGTGTTTTTTAAATTGACTTCATTAATAATCTAATCAAAGAAATGCAAATTAAAACATCATCAAGGTGCCACTGGCTGATTGGAGACAAATTTAAGTGAGACAAAGGACTCATTTCTAGATAAAGAACATTCAAAACTCACCAGTTAAAAAAAAAGTCCAATTAGAAAATAGACAAACAACATGAAAAGGCATTTCATTAAAGAAAATATATAGGTGACAAATGAGCACATAGAAGAATGTTCAACAACAACAACAAAAAAGAGAAAAATGTTCAGGACTTCCCTGGTGGCGCGGTGGTTAAGAATCCGCCTGCCAGATGCAGGGGACACGGGTTCAAGCCCTGGTCCGGGAAGATCCCACATGCTGCAGAGCAACTAAGCCCGTGCACCACAACTACTGAGCCTGCGCTCTAGAGCCCACGAGCCACAATTACTGAAGCCTGTGAGCCTAGAGCCCATGCTCCATAGCAAGAGAAGCCACAGCAATGAGAAGCCCGTGCACTACAATGAAGAGTAGCCCCCACTCACCGCAACTAGAGAAAGCCCGCGTGCAGCAACGAAGACCCAGCGCAGCCAAAGAAAAAGAAAAAGACCTGATTTCATTTCTAAAACAAAGAAAAGAAAAATGTTCAACAACATTAGTCGTTAGGGAAATGCAAATTAAAACCACAATGAAATATTATATGCCTGTCAGAATGGCTAAAATTAAAAATAGTGACCATACCAAACACTGGCAAGGATGTAGAGAAACTGCATCAGTCGTGCCTTGCTGGTGGGAATGTAAAGTGGAGCAGCCACTCTGGAAAACAGTTTGGCTGCTTCTTTAAAAGCTAAACATCCACTTCTCACGTGACCCAGCAGTTGCATTCCTGGACATTTATCCCAGAGAAGTGAAAACTTACGTCCACACAAAACTTGTACATGACTGTTCACAGCAGTTTTGTTTGTAGTAGCTCCAAACTGGAAAGAACCTAAATGTCTCCAGTAGGTGAATAAGATTAAACAAGCTGGGGCACATCCATGCCTTGGGATACTACTTAGCAGTGAAAAAGATTGAGCTACCAAATCCATGCAACAGCTTGTGGGTCTCAAGATTGAACTACCAATCCATGCAACAGCCTGTGGGTCTCAAGATTGAACTACCAATCCATGCAACAGCTTGTGGGTCTCAAGGACACTGTAATGAGTGGAAAAAGCCAATCTCAAGAGGCCATATACTGTATGATTCCATTTATATAACATCTTAGACATGACAACGTTATAGAAATGGAAAACTGAACAGTGGTTGCTGAGGGCTAAGGATGGTGGGGAGAGGCAGCTGGGCGTGACTACAAAGGGATAGCCCAAGAGGGAGATCTTTATGGTGAGGGAACAGTTCTGTATCCAGATTGCAGTGGTGGTTACACAAATCTCCATTTGATAATATGACTTAGAACCATACACACATTGTGCCCACGTCAACCTCCTGGTTTTGAGATTGTACTGTCATTATCTAAGATGTAACCATTGGAAGAAACTGGATAAAGGATACCTGGGAACCTCTCTGTACTATCTTTGTAAATTCCTGTGAATCTATAATTACTTCAACTCAAATTGTTCTTTTTTTAAAAAAAGAGTGTAAAAGACTGGCATTTTTAGGCACTAGGATGAGAATGTCCTTTGGCAAAACACTTTCTAGAAGGTCATTTGGCAGTATGTTATCGAAAGCCAAATTCAGTTCTGCCGTGGATAGAGATTTATCTATAAGAGTGTTCATTGCAATATTAATCATAATGGGGGAAATCAGAAACATCCTAATACCCTAACAACAGGGGGTTGATTAAATAATTTATGGTGCACCTGGTCAACGGAGCAAATGTGTGGCCATTAAAATGATTCGTACAGGGGACTTCCCTGGTGGCGCAGTGGTTAAGAATCCGCCTGCCAATGCAGCGGACACAGGTTCGATCCCTGGTTCGGGAAGATCCCACATGCCACGGAGCGACTAAGCCCGTGTGCCACAAACACGGAGCCTGCGCTCTAGAGCCCATGAGCCACAACTACTGAGCCCACGTGCTGCAACTACTGAAGCCCACGCGCCTAGAGCCCGTGCTCCGCAACAAGAGAAGCCACAGCAATAAGAAGCCCACGCACCGCAATGAAGTATAGCCCCCGCTTGCCGCAACTAGAGAAAGCCCGTGCACAGCAATGAAGACCCAACGCAGCCAAAAATCAATCAATAAATAAAATTTTAAAAAAAGATTAGTACATATTATATGTGTGTGTATGTATGAATAGTATGAATATGGGTTTGCAATATATAGTTGAATGAGGAAAGCAGTTAACAATATATATATAAAAAAAATTCATATAAATGTATATACGTCTGGAGGGCTTCCCTGGTGGCCCAGTGTTGAGAATCTGTCTGCCAATGCAGGGAACATGGGTTCGAGCCCTGGTCTGGGGAGATCCCACACGCCACGGAGCAGTTAAGCCCGTGCGCCACAACTACTGAGCCTGCGCGTCTGGAGCCTGTGCTCCGCAACAAGAGAGGCCGCGATAGTGAGAGGCCCGCGCACCGTGATGAAGAGTGGCCATCACTTGCCACAACTAGAGAAAGCCCTTACACAGAAACGAAGACCCAACACAGCCAAAAAAATAAAAATATACATTAAAAAAGAATATTTAAAAAAAAATGTATATACATCTGGAAAATCATTCTGTACCGATATGTTGACAATGGGTATCTCTGGGTATCTAAAGTGGAGGTGACTTTGTTTTCTCTTTGCTTAGCTTCCCTTTCTAGTTTTCCTGTAATGAACATGGATTACGTGTGATATATATATGTATACACACACACTTCAAGAAGCTTCCAGTCTCTTTCACGTCCGCCACCCTCACTCTTCTCTCTCTTTTGGTTTAGATGGTGTCGTGCTGGTGGATCCTGAGCTTGTGAAGGGAAAGAGAGGTGAGGCAGAGCTCGTCGTCCTCCGGGGAGCGGTGGTCTGGCTGCGGGAAGGGGGCGTGTGTGTGCAAGGAGGGGCGGGGAAGCTCTGGCACACCCATTCTCTCTGCCAGGCCCTTGCACCCACATTCCCTCATACAATCCTCAGGACACGGGCCCTGTTCCCACCGGAGCTCACTGTCCGCATCTTCCAGATGGAGGTGAAGACTCGGGGAAGCCACTTGTCGGAGGTGGCAGGATAAGGAACGGCAGACAGAGCCCGGAGCCCCGGTCTGCAGGCTCCACGGACTGCCTGCTTGCCCCGTGTCCTGCCGTTCTATGTCAGGGCAGACTCAAGAGGGCTCCTTTCTGGGTTTATACGAAAAGCGGGGAATTGAGGCTGCAGGAAGGCAGGGTTTTTATGCTGAGCCTGGTATTCTGGACCACGGCAGCGCAGCCCCCTCAAAGATACCTGGCAGTTGCGACGTGTGGCAAGCAATTTGGTACTAATAACAGTTGTGTAGGGAGTTCCCTGGCAGTCGAGTGGTTAGGACTCGGTGCTTTCATTGCCGGGGCCCTGGGTTTGATCCCTCGTCGGGGAACTAAAATCCCATAAGCCGTGCCATGTGGCATGTCAAAAACAAACAAACAAAAACCAGTCATGTAAACTAAATTGGAACCAAGTTATCCTTATGATAATGTCACTGACTCAGTTCCATTCTAAATATGCCTTTTAGAGTGGTAGCTACCAGCACCCAACAAGGAATTGTTCCTAACCCTGGACGTGCCCATGGAGTATGTCAGATGTAGGGCCCACAGCATCCAGGGGACGTGGCAGAAACAGGCTGAAAATCGCCCCCCTCTGCTGTCTCCAGCTTCCTCCTGGGTACTCTGCTCCTCTCTTACACCAGGCGGAGCCTAGTTCCAGCCCCTAAAGCCCATGCCCTTGGCCAGGAACGCGCTGCCTGGAGAGGGAGGCATAAAACCAGGTCATCTCTGGGCACCTTCCTCTTACAAACGTTGAATGAGGGATAAGCAAACGATCAGTGGCTCTTCTGAGCTTAGCGCCGAGGGACAATTACTCTTGAGGCAGACACAGACAAAATCCTCAACCAACAGCTACCAAGGACTTGGGGGGACCACTTCGTGTGGTTTTATTTACCACATTAAGGACCGTTGTAAACAGTCCATCCTCGAAACGTGTAGTTTCATATAATTCTTTTGGTCCACTGGGGGCACAATTTACATCTGTTTAACCACAGTGAATTTTCAGAAGCGCTGATTGATTTAGAGAAAGCTCAATTAAGTTTCTGAGCAGTGTGAAAAGAAGGCTTCCTCTCGGAGTTGGTTTCACCTCTCCACCTGGTCCCTGAGCTCCTGCTCAGTTCCCTCGAGGCCCCGTCCAGCTGAGGCACTCGTCTGTTTTGTTCTCTAGCACGGTTTCCCTCTGCTTTTCTTTTTTTTTAAATAAATTTATTTATTTATTTTGGGCTGTGTTGGGTCTTCGTTGCTGTGCACGGGCTTTCTCTCTAGTTGCCACGAGTGGGGGCTGCTCTTCGTTGCGGTGCGTGGGCTTCTCACTGCAGTGGCTTCTCTTGTTTCAGGGCACAGGCTCTAGGCGCACAGGCTTCAGTAGTTGTGGCTCGTGGGCTCTAGAGTGCAGGCCCAGTAGTTGTGGCGCACGGGCTTAGTTGCTCCACAGCATGTGGGATCTTCCCGGACCAGGGCTCAAACCTGTGTCCCCTGCACTGGCAGGCAGATTCTTAACCACTGCGCCACCAGGGAAGCCCTTCCTCTGCTTCTTACCTTCACTCTCAACTCCATCCAGACCTTCCGCCCTCAGAACCCAAGCGACCTCACACTGTTTAACAGCCTCCTGAGCTCACTGAACTGGTACATCAAGAGGAGGGGGTGGGAGAATGAGGGAAACAGTAGAGGCAGGAGGCTAAATAATGTGGCTCATGGGAGGAGCCTCCCAGCACTCAGACACTGGCCCTTTCGAGTAATTGACGCAAGCCAGAGGGAAGGGCCAGCTGGGTAGTAAGGTTCTCAGGTCCTTACTGAGATGCTGAAGGTGGGATGTTGAGACTGGTAGGCAGTGTCAGCCCAGGCAGGGGTGCCAAGCCCGCCAACGGGGCAAGCCTACCCCCTCTTGTCTCCCTTCCAGTGTACGTCTCTCTGACCTGCGCCTTCCGGTATGGCCAGGAAGACATCGATGTGATCGGCCTGAAGTTCCGCAGGGACCTGTACTTCTCCCAGGTCCAGCTGTTCCCTCCTGTGGGGGCCTCGGAAACCCTCACGAAGCTACAGGAGAGCCTGATCAAGAAGCTAGGGGAGCACACGTACCCCTTCCTGCTCAAGGTGGGTGACGACTCAACCCTCCACTTCCTCGCACTGCTTCCTTCACCCACAACACCTTATGATGGGATCAGCAGCGAAGGCAAGGGGCCAGAGTAATGACTTCACATTTGCGGGCCTGCAAATTGCACCCTTGGAGGAAATTCTAGATTGCATGGGCTGTGATTGTCTTTTTTTAAGTCCTTGAAAACAGCCTCCCGGCCTTTGAAGGCACCGTTTCAACCTACGGTTTAAATATTTCCCTGCATCCGACCACCTAATTATATGTGCATGTTATGCCTTCACTTGCTCGGCTATAAAAAGAAAGACGTGCCCCTCGGTTGCCTCAAGGAGTTTCTAAGCAGGAAAGAGTTCCCTGCCAGACAGGAGATCTTAGTGAAATGAGTCATCCTCTGTAGCCTTGACCAGAGCTCGATGGGTCACTGTAGAGAAAGCCCTTCGCCCCTCTCGTGGCCTGAGTCTCCCCTGATGGAACCTGGCTACCACGGGGCCAGCGTTCCTGCCTCTGAAGACTTGGGCCTGAGCTCACTGTCGGGGTAGCTGCTGTCACCCTCTTCACTCGCGTGTTTATGGGTCTTAAGATTATATATCCCTCCAAAGTTATATGGTTCAGGCTTAAAAAGGCAGGAAATTCTGACACAAGCTACAACATGAATGAACCTTGAAAACATTATGCTAAGTGAAATAAGCCAGCCACATAAGGACAAATACTCTGTGATTTCACTTATATGAGGGACCCAGAGGAGTTCGTAGAGACAGGAAGTAGAATGGTGGTCTCCAGGGAACGGGGGAGGATGGAATTGGATGAATGTTTAAGGGTATAGAGCTTCCGTTGGGGATGATGAAAAAGTTCTGGAAATGGGTGGTGGGGATCATTGCAGGACAATGGGAATGTGCTCAATGCCACTGAACTGTGCACTTAAAATAGTAAGTTTTATTTAGGGATGGATATATATATATATATTTTTTGTTTTGTTTTGTTTTTTGTTTTTGGCCATGCTATGCAACATGTGGGATGCAGGATCTTAGTTCCCTGACCAGGGATGGAACCTGTGCCCCCTGCATTGGGAGCATGGAGTCTTAACCACTGGACCACCAGGGAAGTCCCTATGTTAGGTATATTTTATAACAGCTTTAAAAAAAATCACTTAAAGTTTTGTGGTCCTGGGTGCTCCCATGTGCTGGGACTGGGAGTTTGAAGTGACAGAACCTTTTGGAGATAACATGTCAACATGTATCAAAACCTTAAAAATGTGATTTCGACCTGACCGTTCCCTTTCTAATAGTGTAGCCTATGGAGTGAATGGACTAAAACTGTGCTAAGGTGGCTGAAGGATGTTTATGCAGCCTTGGTGACAATGGCAACAAAGTAAAGGCCACTTGATGGAGGGCAGCCAACAAAGGAAACGGGCTGAATTCAATGTGGTGTCACGGGGGAATTCCCTGGTGCTCCAGTGTTTAGGACTCTGCGCTCTCACTGCCAAGGGCCCAGGTTCAGTCCCTGGTTGGGGAACTAAGATCCCTGCAAGCCATGCGGCAGGGCCAAAAAAAATAAAAAGCAGTGTTACTGGAGCCTTAAAAATGGTGGCGCAGAACTACATCCCCCAGCATTGAAAATGGTCACACTCACCCTGAGCAGGGTTAGGAGCAGTGATGGGAGCAAACTAGACTGCAGGACACATGCATCACCTGTCTCATTTCTGTAAAACTAGACAGGCACATACGTGTTTGTGTGAGGCTGACATGGGACTCTCGGGAGGCTGTGTTCACGCCACTCTGGCTGTTGGGAACAGACGTGAAGATGTTTCCCTTTTTCTTGCTCCTCATCTTCATTCTTCAATTTTTTTTGTTTGTTTGTTTTGTTTTTTGTGGTACGTGGGCCTCTCGCTGCTATGGTCTCTCCCGTTGCGGAGCACAGGCTCCGGACGCGCAGGCTCAGCGGCCATGGCTCACGGGCCCAGCCGCTCCGCGGCATGTGGGATCCTCCCGGACCGGGGCACGAACCTGTGTCCCCTGCATCGGCAGGCGGACTCTCAACCGCTGTGCCACCAGGGAAGCCCCCATTCTTCAATTTTTGTGCGATGAAGGTAGAACACACGTGGAACAACATTCTCTGAAAGAAATGATCTGTTGTTTCTTTCCACAGTTTCCTGACTACTTGCCCTGTTCGGTGATGCTGCAGCCAGCTCCACAAGATGTGGACAAGGTTGGTTCCAGAAGAAATGCCAGGGTGGAGCACGGGATCTAGGTGCACAGGCTTCAGTAGCTGTGGCACACAGGCTCAGTAGTTGTGGCACGTGGCCTCAGTAGTTGTGGCGCACGGGCTTTTACTGTGGGAAATTGCAGACATATGCAAAAGTAGAGAGACGGTATAATGAGCGTATCACTTGTCTTCAGCAATTCCTAACCATGAGCAGCCCTGTGAGTGAAATAGTAGGTCTCTCCCCTCGTGGGTCTCACTTGGGGAGAGAAGCAGATGAAAACCAAATAGCAAGTCCCTATGCGGCCCATCCACGGAGAACAAGAGGCTCAGAGAGCTAAGGGAGGACCTGGTGGTGCTTGCCTGGGGAGCTTAGGGAAGGCCTCTCTGAGGGGGCAAAGGAGGGGCCCCTCCAGCCTCGGGAGAGCCATCCAGGTGGACGGGCGCACCATGCACAGTGGGTGCTGCTTGGAGAGCAGGCGGGGCTGGGGTGAAGGGTGGGGGCAGGTCTGAGAGGGGCCTCGTACACGTTGCATGGACTGGGACTTTCTCTGAGCGAGATGAGAGCCGCTGGCGGGCTCTGCACAGTAGGTTCTTTTTTTTTTTTTTTTAATTTTTATTGGAATGTCGCTGATTTGCAACATGTTAGTTTCTGCTGTACTGCAAAGTGAATCAGTTATCCATATACATACATCCATTACAGAGTACTAAGTAGAGTTGCCTGTGCTGTACAGTAGGTCCTTATTAGTTACCTATTTTATATATAGTAGTGTGTATATGTCAGTCCCAATCTCCCGATTTATCCCTCCCCCCCCACACACAGAAGGTTCTGACTTGGGTTTGTAGAGGATCCCTCTGGCCACTGAGCTAAGAGTGGGATTGAGCTCTGAAAGGCGAGAAGCAAAGGGGCCGTGTGTGCAAGAGAGCTGTGACCCTGGTGGACTGGGGACTCTAGGCAGGGAGGGAGGGCAGTGCGGACACGAGGAGAGAGGAAAAGGTGCTGGGATCCAGGGACTACAGGCCTGAGGGAGTCACGAGGGAAGAAGCTGGAAAATAAAAAGACAGCAAATGAGGGCTGAGAATGGCAGATCGGTACCTGGATTACCGAGGGTCCAGGGCCATGATTTTCGACTTGGGGGTCCTACCCCATTAGTGGTTTGTGAAACCAGTGCGGTGGATCCGAGATGGCATTGAAGAAAGAAAACGGAATGGCATGAAGTGGAACAGCATGGGAGCTCAGAGCACATCGCACACAGCGTAGATAAGCGCTAGTTCATGAGCACTGCTTCACACGTGAGCATCTGTTTACTGGGCCTCGCAGTGAACTTTCCTACTTACCGCGGGCGGTGGCCTGAAACCTTTGAAAGCCACCGGGCCAGGAAAACAGGGGTGCGGCCGGGAAGGTGGAGAAGGCCACTCAATCAGAGTGGGGGACACTATACCAGCCAGAGGGCCACCCTTCCCTCTGTCCCCGGGGAGGAGACATCAGTGCAGCAGGGGCCCTGGGGGCCTCACAGATGAGGAGGCCTGGGAGCTGGGCTAGTACAAAAGGAGAGAGAGGCGTCAAGCATTTCAGAAGGAAGGAACAGCACGCGCCCAGGGTAGACGGGTGGAAGGGCTTGGCTTGTGCAGGGGGCAGCAGGAGGTGGGGGTGGAGGGGGCTGAGCGGAGAGGAGGCGTGGCTAAGAGCTCCAGGTGCTGGAGCGTAACGATGTGCATTTATTTTCAACCCAGGTTTTAGAGTTGTTGCGATTCCACAGTTTTGCAGAGCCAGTAAGACTGCGGCTTATACGCTACTGTCACTCTGTGGGCAGCTGGTGGAGGGCCCATCCCCGGCCTCTGTGCCCTCACCCCTGCCCCGCCCACCTCGTGTTAACACAACAGAGGAGCGAGGTCACGGGGGATTCACTCTGGGGCTGGGGGCCGAAGGGGCCCGCAGATGCACTTGTTCCACCCATGCAACATTTTCTAATCTAGTTAATTTAAAAATCAGGAACCTTCATTCCAAATTCTATTTCCAGCTTCTTTTCAAAAGTCGGGAGAGCTGCCAGCACCGGGTCCCCGTGGCAGCCTGGCCACGCCTGGCCGCAGCTGCATAGCAGCTGCCCGCTGGCGTAGGGCACTGGAGCCCCAGCACAGGCATCCACGGACCCCTGCCAGCCCTGTGACCACTGCTCCCGCCCCTGCTGTAGGCAGTGGACCATCAGTTACGCACACACAGGGTCACTTCTGAGAAGGACAACTAAACGGGGGATGGGCTGGCCGCCGTGCAAGGTGGTGAGAGGCTAGGACCGTGCTCTGCACCTACTGGCAGGGCTCATCCTGCAGGCTGGGGGACCTTCACTGGGGCCTTGGAGCCCGTGGCGCTCTCCTCGAGCTAATGCCACTGTTTCATCACTAGCACACTTCCAAAGCTAGTCATAATGGTGCAACTCCGAAAAGGATACGGCCGAGACAGAAAAAGAAGTAGCCACGTAACATCCCCTGCGGGAGCTGTGACCCCCATCCTGGCTCCCGGAAGGGAGGCGCTGACCGCAGCCCTGTCTGTTCTCTTGCCCCTGCAGTGCTGTGGGGTCGACTTCGAGGTCAAAGCCTTTGCCATACAAGGCACAGATACGGAAGAGGACAAAATTCCCAAGAAGTAAGAGTGTAGCTGTGGGAATATGTGAGGGGTGTGTGGGGAAGGGCTGGGGATAAGAGACCGCCCCTCACTTTATGTCCCAGTGGCAGAATCTTCCCACAGGACCATTGTGGCGGGGTAATGGAGCCTCCCCAGGTCAGGACCGTCAGGATGAACCATCTCCACATGGGGTGGGGGACAATGACTGAACATTTGGGGGGAAAAAAACAAAAGAAAATGACAGGGGAGTTGGTAACCTCAAGGGCTCATGTAAGCCCTTAAAAGCCTCCAGATCCCCTCTTTCTTTAGTTTTCTTCTTCTTTTGTAATTTCTTTGTTGCAGTAAAATATACATAACATGAAGTTTACCATTTTAACCATTGTCAAGTGTACAATTCAGTGGCATTAAGTACATTCATTACGTTGTGTAATCAGTTACACCACTATCTGCTATCCATACCCCAAGGTATCTATACCCCAAATGCTGTCATCGCCCCAAACAGAAACTCTCTGTGCCCATAAGGCAGTGACTTCCATTCCTCCTATACTCTCAGGCTCTGGTGCCCATTTTTCTTGTTCCTGAACAAGGTTTCCAGTTGTACCCTCAACACTTTCTCTACATGCTCAGCATTCACACCTATGGACACTTATACCAAACAGCAATAACAGGGCATCACATCTGTAGAGAGTTTTGAAGCCTGTCACATAGGCACACATCCCCACATCAGCTTCACTCGAGAGGAGGCCACGCCGGGGTCCTAACAGAGGGTGAGAGGGACCCTTGGAGAGCTGACTGGTCCACACCACCCACCAGGCCCCGCCCCCCAGACCTGATCCCTCTACTGGTCCATCCTGCATCCATCGGCAGCATCTCTGAGGGATCCCAGCCTGGGGATGGGCAGGGGGACCTGGTAGGCCGTCCTGAGGAGGCCCAGGCTCTGATCCGGGGAACCATCGGTGACTTTTCATCCACAGGAGCTCCGTGCGTTTGCTGATCCGGAAGGTACAGCATGCGCCACGAGAGATGGGTCCCCAGCCGCAAATGGAGACCTCCTGGCAGTTCTTCATGTCCGACAAGCCCCTGCACCTTGCCGTCGCCCTCAGCAAAGAGGTGACTGTGGAGCCGGCCTGGGGACAGCCTGCCAGGCCCTCTGCTGGGGGTGTGCTGCAGGCAGTCTTGGGGGCAGCGATAGTTAAAGCACCAACATTTGGGGACGACTGGCTTTTTTCATAATTTGGAGCCAGTAAACGTGACCCTTAGGATAGGACCAAACTGGCTTGCCTTCCACTCACTGTGGGTCCCGACAACTTGGAGGTGGAGGGTTTCCCATACCCCCAGCCCAGGCTGTCTTTGCCCCCTGTCTGCCCCCAGGGGCCTCTTTACTAGTGTGTCATCAGTGGGTGTGGTGTTAACAAATTGTTTACTTCCCTGCAAACTTAAGTTTGGCAGTAACGGTGAGGGGGTGAGCATGTCATGTGTGAAAATCACGGCCGAAAAAGATGAAACTGGCCAAGGCCGTCTCTGGTCGACAAGAGTCGTGCACACACATTGCCAGCAGACTGTGTGTGTGTGGTGTGTGTGTGTGCCCGCGCATGCAAGGACATGAGCACCTGGGCTAGATCACGCAGAGTCACTGCTGGGCAAGCTCTGCCTCTGGGCTTCCCCACTGCTTTCCCCTCATTTCACTTCTTCTGCCCCCAATAACCCATGATTCCACTCAACACCCCCGGGGCTAACTCTGCGTGACCCTCAGGACTAGGGCGTTGGGGCCGGAGCCCCCATCATCGGCCTCAGCCTCCCACAGATGGGGTAGAACCCGCTCCAGACCCTTCTCCACAGGAAACGTGATGCCATCACCATGTCTTCCTTGAAAGTGTGGGCATTCAGCCACTTTTATTCCAGTTAAAGGACTGAGATGAATTTAACAAGATATGGCCACACTCTCTTCCCCTTTTCTGACATATCTGCTGACTTCTTCAGCTCTATTACCATGGGGAACCCATTCCTGTGACTGTGACCGTGACCAATAATACAGAGAAGACGGTGAAGAAGATTACAGTGCTAGGTAGGACCTTCTGCTCGAACCTGGACAGCAGAGTCTTCCAGGTTCCCAATCTAGTCATATTTCCCAAGGGTCTCTCCTCTGGTCAGTAAGGCCCCCCGGGGCCTTGGAACTGCCCGTCTGTCTCTGTGGTCACACGGCAGGACCTTAGAGGAGGAAGATGTCCTCTCCTGCAGCCTCGTGCCCAGCTTAGGGTTGTCTTCTGTCCTGGGACAGCATCCCCGACAGAGCATCTTCCCGTCCTTCCTTGTCACGCCTTCCTTGAGGGGCCCCCGTGCCAGGTCTCGGGGTAAGTGCGGGAGGAGTTTTCTTTCTGCACCGTGTAGTGGGGACTCCTGGCCTGGGAACTCTGGGCTCCCCTGTGGGCTTGAGCTGTGCACGTCCTCTTGGAATTTAGCAGGCAGCCACGGCAGTGTTCCCGGACTACCTTCCCAGGTTTCGTTAGGTACTGATTGATCACATTGGACATGCTCTGTAAGTGGTAATCCCTACTGTCACTGCCACTGTTGAGTCACCGTGATGTGATGGCCAAGCCTCCTGACTACTCAGGAGATGCGCCTCCCGCTTGCTGGTCCTACACACTTCCTCAGCTCAAAGGACGTCAAAGTGCACTGGATGCTCCTAGATCTTGGTCTTATATGGGTGATGTAAAAAAGACACGATAAAATGACCTTGGAGGGAGACCTCTCTGTTCACTTCTCCCTCAGACACTTGGTGGCTGAGACAGAGTTAGACTCACAGTGTGTTAGGGTGACCAACCATCCTGGGTTGACCAGGACCAAGGACGCAGGACTCTCAATGCTAAAATGGGGCCAGTCCCAGGCAGACCAGGATGGTTGGTCACCCTAAGTGCCATATACCACGTTCCTCTTTCCCTCTTATCCATCATAGAGAAGACTCAGGAATTTGATGCATACATACTAAAAAATTCTAGATTTTTCTGGATGCTAATATACATGCTTACTTTACGGCTTTGTTTTTATGTTGGTCTAGTTCCTATGCCTTTAAGTCTTTGTAGGACCTGGCATTATTTGTTTAGCATGTTGTATGTAGTGTCAATACAGTATTCCACAAAGCAGCAGGACTGAGAAAGTATCATTTGATACCTAGATTTTAAATTATTTCTCAACATTTTATGAATCCTAACATCGAAGCCCCTAATTTTTGAAAGAAGCTGTTGAATTTCTGAAGCAAGATGTTAAGAACTTTCTATAGGCCGAGTACTGTGCTGACTGCTTCACACAAATTGTTTTTCTGATTCTCAGATTTGATTTTAATGGAGATTAAAAATCATCTTTTTAATCATCACAACCATATAAGTTAGATGCAATTATCATTCTCATTTTGCTGATGGGGAAATTGAGGCTTAGAGGAGCTCAGTAATTACCCCACAGCAGATGGCTAAGCTGGGTTGTGAACCCAAGTGGTCTGGCCCCAGAGCCCACCTTCCTATCCACCATGCTACACCCACAAATCAGCCCTGTGCTGCCTCCAGGTGGTTTCTAGCTTGGACACCCGAAGGAGATGCTCATTGAATAAGATAGAGAAGGTTGGAAGGGAGTGTATTTGGGGAAAGAGAGCACGTGGTGAGTTTTGGGACACCGGGAGATTGTGTGTTTTGGAAGGTTACCCACAGATGTGCCCTGAGCTCAGCAGGGAGGATGAGTCTCCCAAGAGGTGCAGTTTTAGGAGACTGGCTCATGGGTAGGGTTGACCCAGAGCAGGTTATTGGTGAATGGAAGTGGCCTGAGGACAGAACAGAAATCTCAGCCTTAAAGCCGAGCCTGAGAGGTGCACTCAGATGGCCATTAGGGAAGACCAACCATGTCCCCTGGAAGGCACCACGCAGGACTCTGCACCGAGTCACCCTACCCTGTCCCCCTTTGCAGTGGAACAAGTGGCCAACGTGGTTCTCTACTCGAGTGATTATTACATCAAGCCGGTGGCCACGGAGGAAACACAGTGAGTAGTGGGTTGGGTTTCTATTTCCTGGGCGGCTCCAGCTTCTTGGTCAAGTTCCCATTTTGGTCATCGCTGAAGACGGAAGTAGAATGGTCAGCTAGCTCCCCAGCTTTCCACTTCCTTCCCCTGTTCTCACTTCAAGGACTGCAAAGAAAGTTAGCATCTTGATCCTGTGCTCACTAACAAGAATTCCGAGAGCTGGGTCAAGCTAAGGAATGATGGAGAGGAGAGAAATAAACCAGTTCCCCTGGTCGGGGAACTAGATCCCCCATGCTGCCACCAATAAAGATCCTGTGTGCCGCAACCAAGTTCCAGCGCAGCCAAATAAATTAAAAAAAAAAAGATATTAAAAACAAATGGGAATCCTGTGATAGCTTCTTCACGGTGGAGCGAGAGATCTAACCAGTTTTGCTTTGTGCTAGGCAGTCAGGTTCATGAGGCACACAGGCTTCTGGGGGTTATGCCTTCCCCCAGAGAGGATTGTTTGGGAAGGTGTTTTTTCTAAGCATTGTTGTATGCAAAAAATAGTATCACAGTTAGAGGAAGGAGGTTCGGGGAGCGGGGTGAGGAAAGACAGCTGATTCAGCAAGATAACATTACATGATATTTAAAAGGCGACTTCAGGATAAACTGTTACTTAAACCAGATCCTGACCTAAGTTTACTTATAGGTCTAGAGAGGAGAGAGGAAGGAAAGAACCATAACTCACTGACTGTCTCCTTGGGGCCAGGCCTGGGGTCTACTCTACCTTTTAGGCTGTGTCCTTGAACATCCTTGTGTCCTGGGCGTCTTCCTGGCTCACCTTTTGGCACGCACCCAACAATGATAGGAGAAACTGGTCCCCAGCTGAGTTTTCCCCTACTATACCCCATTACCTGGGCCTCTTTACGGCTCTTGGATACATTTTGCATCAAGGACTCCCAGAAGACTGGGAACCATCCTCCGATACACTCAAAAGGGTGGGAGGCAGGGAGATTGAAAGTGGGGCTTCTGGGGCCCTGGTGGGCAGGCCTCCTGGGAACCAGGTCAGACCTGACACCCAAGCTGCTGCCCACCATCCAATCCCAATCCCAAAGGCGCTGGGAAGTGGCCGGGTGGGACTTTGGCCCCAGGCCTTGGCATAGGCCTTCGGCAAGGGCTGCTGCAGGAAAGGCCATCGTCCAAGCCCCATCCCAGGGGCCCCTTCCTACTACAACTACCTTTCCAGTGTAATTTGTGCTTCTGTCACTCTGCTGCCCAAACTAAGCTCATTAAGAGAAGTTCTACCAGGGCCCAGATGCAGGGATGTGGGCCACCTTGGGCTCAAGCAGGGTTCTGCATGCCCAGGAGCCTCCTTCCTGTGTGCACTTGGAGGCCAGAGAAGACACAGCCGCCTTCAACTCCCCAGGGAGATGGAGGAGGGGACCCGTTCCGAGGGTGGCAGTGAGACTCCCCGTCTGTTACAGAGCAGGCTGGGGAAAGGGCCCGAGGCTGGCTCCTGGACAGTGTTTTCAGGGCCCTGCCTTCTCCTGGCTGGGCACAAGGACAGAGGGTGTGCCAGGAGCACGGACACAGCTCGCCTGGGCTCTGGGGTCGGAGAGGGCAGACGGCTGCATGGCGGCTGTTGGCACAGGCCAGGGGTCAGCACGTGGGTGAGTGGCAGAGCCAACTCTCCAGCCTCAGATGCTGTTCGGTGAGCCGGGATGCTGCCCGGCCTGGGGAGACCGCGCTGCTCTGCCCCCAGCTGCACCCAGGCCCACAGAGCCGCCCAGTCTGAACAGCCCACAGTGGAGGACCCGGCCCTTCTCGCGCCCCTCCTCCCTGGGCACATGCTGAAACCTCCCGACAGTGACGACTCCCAGCCTGGGCTTGTTGCTGGCACTGGCCAGTTGGCCCTGCAGCCCACTGCGTGGTTCACGAAGCCTCAGGAGGAGACCGGGTGTGGTCCCTGACTCTCGGGCCAGTCTCACTTCACCCCACAAGACATTCTAGAAATTCAGCAATCAGAACAGGCTGAGGGACTTGAGAAACGTTCTAACGTTGCTGCCAGCCTGTTTTGAGACGTCACTAACGCCGTTCTTCTCACAAGGCAAAGGCACAGGCACCTGGACTGTCTTTCCCATGAGTCGCAGGGAACGTGGGTTCTAGAAAATGCTTGATGGCACACAGGGTCTCGTGGGGGCGAAGGTGGCTTCAAAGCTGTAAGAGCAGTCAGCTAAATCTGCTCTCTGTGTTTCTTCCTGCAGGGAAAAAGTGCTGCCAAACAGCACCTTGACCACGACGCTGACCCTGCTGCCCTTGCTGGCTAACAACCGCGAGAGAAAGGGCATCGCCCTGGACGGGAAAATCAAGCACGAGGACACGAACCTTGCCTCTAGCACCATGTGAGCCCCGAGACTCAGTGCTGCAGTGGCGCTGGTCTCCGCCCCCTCCTCGTCCCAGCCCTGGGCTCACGGCGTGCACACACAGCCTGGTGGCAAAGCACGTGCTCGGGGCCCCAAACAGGGACACCACTCCCACCCCTGGTGTGACACAGTGGCTACAGCTCTGGGCCGTGTGGTGAGCCCCAACTCCCCTGCTTGCTGTCTGGGCCACCCTGGGCAGATAACTGGAGCTGTCTTGAGAACCTCAGTTTTCCCGTCTGTAAAGTGTGGGAGTGACAGCTCCTCAGAGAGAGGTGTTGAGGGTTATGTGAGACAGTCCATGTAAAATGTGGTGCCTGGCACACAGTAAGTGCTCCAGAAATGTCAGCTGTTACCTTCAAAATTATCATTAGCTAGTGTAGAGCCCTGAGCGTATGAGCTGAGTGCCCCAGCTGGCTCCACGAATGATGGAAAGGTCGTTTATGCATTTCCATCAGGAAAGGTAAAAACAGGAGCTCCTGAGGGCTACAGAGGTCAGTTCAATTTAAATGAAAATAAGCACTGATATGCTGACCCCGCTTAGAGAACCATGGCCGAACTGAGCCAGCAGATCTAGTAAAAACTAGAACGAAGCTTCTACGTCAAATAGCCCTGTCACTCCTCACCATCCTCCGGGGCTTCCATTCCCAGCGGTGTGTCTGCTGGTGAGCCCTGAGGGTTTGGGGTAGGAGCTGCCACCCAGGCTCGGGCCCTTCGCTGCCATCTCCCCCTCCACCCCTGTGTGTTCCAAGGCCCCAGCCATCAGCTCCAGGTGATGCCATCGAGAAGAGCTCTCGCGTTTGCCCTCCCTGCCCCCGTAGCTCCGAGACGAACAGCGGGGTCAGCGAGCATTGGGCAGAAAGCAGGATCTTGGGAGTCAAAGGATTTTCTGAGGATGATTTGCCAGTTGGTGTGTTAGATTCTAAAGCACATCTGTGATGCTCTGGGAGAGGGCCGAGCAGGGAGATTGATGCCCTAGATCCGTGAACTCGAGGGCAAAGGAATCACGACATCCACAGCGGTGCACTGCCGTTTGTAACGATCTTTTGTGGTTCATGGAGTATTTTATAAACATGCCAGTCTCTCCATGCTTTTGTGAGGAAGGTGAATTTATACTCATTTCACAGATAAGGAAATTGAGGTTCCACCAGAATGAGAGCTTCAGCCAAGGTCACCGGGTCAGTTAATGGCAGAGCAAAGCCCACCCCAAATCCCGAGCCCCCCTTTCACCCAGCGTCAGGGCTGCCTTCCAGCGCCCCAGACAGTGAGGACACAGCAGAGCCTGGATGACGCAGTGGGGAGAGGTGGGGTTGATTCTCCCGGTTTTCGCTTCCTGCTTCTCCCCTCCCTGCATTCTTCTGTTTTTCTTTTCTGTTTGAGCAGCATAAAGGAGGGCATAGACAAGACCATCATGGGGATCCTGGTGTCTTACCAGATCAAGGTGAAGCTCACGGTGTCAGGGTGAGTGTCCAGCTCCAGCACTCTGCCTGCTCTATCTTGGCCATCAGTAGTCTGAATGGTTTCATTCCTGAGTGACTGGGAGACAGAAAGCAAGAAAAGTCCACAAATTCTATCGATTACATAGCAGAGTTTTAGAGAGATTCTATTTGTCTAGTTTCACAATTCTACCTGATATAACATTACGGGGGAAAAGGTAGAAAAACAGACTACGAAACACGTGCACTATTGGTACCACTTGGCAAAAATGGGTGTGCCTGTGCTCACGTGTGGAAGCTGATATAAAACAGGAGAATCAGTTGAGCGTCTGATTGTACTTTGGAAAAGACTGGCGGCTGTGAAATGAACTCGCAGGGCATCCTGGTTCACCTGCCTCTCAGGAGGCATCCATCCATGACGGAAAGGGCCTGCCTTTCCTCCCCAGTGAGCAATCACAGGACTGGGGAGTCTCCTTTCCATACAAGAGCATGACTGTCTCGGAGTTCTGAGGAAATGGTTTCCCATCTTTTTTGAAATCAATTTCTTTCCATTTAAAAATCTTATCAGAAGGCAAAAACTCGACTTCTCATTTTCCTTTTCAAATTCCATTGCCAGAGGCTCTGGCCTTTTGCCTTGATCAGCCTTCGGTAGTTCAGCCATCAGAGCAAATCCATGTGTATATTCCATAGGGCTCAGTAGGTGAAGAGTTCCCCAAATTTTGGTTGGGGCAACAAAGCAGAACGTGGGTTGATTCTGCAAATTTCGTTAACACAGTGTGTGTAGCTGTGTTTCTCAAAGTGTATAGTGTTTTCTTTCATCTTCTCTGAGAGGATCTAAAACAGGGTCGAGTGCAGCAGTCAAGGTAAGTGGTCAGCAGGTAGTTCACGTGACCTTTGTGGCCCAGAGAGAAATTCTGGACCGAGGTTTATTCTTGAAAATTAGGGCTTGAACCTACGTAATTCCTCTTTTTAACTAACCCACTTGAGAAAGAGATGAAATCACAAGTAGAGAGGAATAGCTGAGTTGGCTGTTAGGGGTGCGAAGATCCTGAAAGTTGTGAGTGAGGAACATGGCGGGCACGTGTCCAGCCTCTGAATAACGGCAAGTAAGGTTATGTTACCACTGTGGAGAGTCACCACAGCCCTGTTTGCTTTTGTGTTTCCTAGCCTTCTGGGAGACCTCACCTCCAGGTAAACCCCTTCATCTTCCTTCTCTGCTTGATTCTCTGCTTGATTCCAAGATATCAAAGGGGACAAACCGGGGCTTCAAAACAGTGACAGTGAAGTCTGGTTTCCCGGCTGTCATGCTCAGAGGTCTTAGGAGATGATGCCCCTAACACCCTGCAGACCTTGGCTGATAGGTGTGAGGTTGGGGATGTTCCTCTGAGACAGTAGCTGGGCCTGCACCTGGGCGAGGACACACACATACACACACACTCAGAAAACTGGCACACTCCTTGCAGCTGCCCGTGTGTGTGTGGGGGAGGGGTAATATACATAACGTGAAGTTCACCATTTTACCCTTTTAAAAGTGTACAGTTCAGTGGTATCAGGGACATTCACAGTGTTGTGCCTCTGTCACCACTCTCTAGCTCCTGTACACTTTTCCCATCCCAGAAGGAACCCCCTTACCTATTAGCCGTCTCTCCCATTCTCCCCTCCCCCTCATCCCTGGCAACCACTAACCTGCTTTCTAGCTCTGTAGATTTGCCTAATCTGGACATGTTATATGAATGGAATCAGGCAATATTTGTCCTTTTGTGGCTGGCTTCTTCCCTTGACATCATGTCTGCAAGGTCCATGTTGTAGCACGTGTCAGCACTTCATTCCTTCTTATGGCCGAGAAATACTCCATGGTATGGACGGACCACGTTTTGGTTGGTGGACATTTGGGTTGTTTCCACCTGTGGGCGATTGTGATTAGTGACAGCAGCCATTTAAATCATGCACAAAGAGGCAGCAGGTAAGACAAGTCTGAGGCAGGCACTGACCTTACATATTCCTTCACCGACTCTTATCACCTCCCCTCACATGGAGCCCAGGCTGTGCCTTCTCTCCTAGACCCCAGCCATATTCGGGTCCGCCAGGAGCGCCTTAGCAGCAGAAGTGCTTTGACCAAAGCAGTAACCCCAGGGCGGGAGGTGATGGGTCCTGGGTGAAACAAGGAGTAACCCTTGTTTCCCACACCCCTTTCCATTCTTCCTGTGCCTAGATTTCCCTTCCATCCCTTCCTGACTCCTCGCCTTCCTTTTTTTAAAATTAATTAATTAATTTATTTATTTTCGGCTGCATTGGGTCTTTGTTGC
>NW_020172737.1:11758-43439 GCF_003031525.2 Neophocaena asiaeorientalis asiaeorientalis | reverse complement strand
TGTCACACTGCCTCAATTCATAATTAGAATGCTCAGCTCCATGATATATTCAAACTTCAGTCTTGTGTTAAATCCTCTCTCATTTCCATTTTCTCATGAATATCACACATCTGACCCATAGGGAACACTCATGCATTCTTTACCCTGGAAAATTCTAAGAAAACAGGCATTGCAATACAACCATCTCTCCTTTGGCTCATCTACTAGCAGTTACTACACCCTTCCCTCATGTGTTCTCAATCTCTATTATACATTCCTATATACACACCACATGGATCTTAACAGTCATAAAACTGGTTTTCCGTTACTTCATTTTTATCACATTCTACAGAGAAATCTGCCTTCTGACTCATTTTGATATTTTATATCTATCTTCTAAGGGTCTTGACTGAAACTTCTATTATAATGTCCTTTTACAAATGGAAGAAAGTAAAATTGTTCCATTTTTTTCACAACTAACTGCATCTGCCACAGGTTTTAAAATGTAATATATCATTCAATTTCCCCCTCATGAAGGAGTAATTACTACAGAAACATAAACAACAGAAATTAAAACAAAACATATTAAATAACTGCTTTCTGACATTGAACAGAGACAATGAAAAACTGTGATCCCTGAGAAAAAAGATGATTGTCCCCGCTTACAACCTGGAGGCAGTTTCCAGGCCAAGGAATGAAAACTCAAACAAAGCCTGAAGTTCTCCATAGAGTTAAGAAAACGTTGACCAGAGTTCAGGAAAGCCAGAGCAGCTAGAATTTCCAGGACAAAGGAAGATATGCAGAGAAAAAATTCCAGAAATCTGCATAGGCATCCCCTTAAAGCTTTGATTGATCTGTTTATGCACAGGTCAATACCCCATGAGACCAGCAAAGAACAACTTCAGAGGAAAGAAAAGTTATTGGGTAGCTATAAGACAAACAAATCCCAGAATTTACACAGGGCTGAGAATTCGGTTAACTTCTCCTTAGAAAGACCACACCTTAGAAATGGAGCTAAATTGGCTCCATAATAATAGCTGTTCTAGATTTGCCCTAATCAAGTTTAAAAACAGGTCTTAAAAATATCACCTTAGCCTAATTAACTTAACTGTGTGTCAGAACAAAGCCTATCACTCTTTAAAGGAATACAAAAAGTTATGGTGCATAGCAATATAAAAGTTACAGTCTTCAACTGTGAGTAAAACTAGATACACAAGAAGCAAGGAAAAAAAACCCATAACCACAATAAAAATCATTCAATAGAAACAGATCCAGAAATGAGAGATATGATTAGCACAGATAAATGGAATTAAGACAGTTCAAAATTTTCCGTATGCTCAAGGAGAAAAAAACATGAACACAATAAGGAAAGAAAGACCCAATTAGAACTTCGACAAATGAAAAAATAACAATGTAAGATATGAAACATATACACTGGAAGGAATTAACAACAGATTAGATACTGCAAAAGAAAGATTAGTAACCTTGAAGACAACAGTAAAAGCTAAACAAAATGAAGTACACAGGAAAGAAAAAGACTGAAAAAAAAAAAAAGGTCTTAGTGGCCTGTGGGAAAATATCAAATAGCCTAACCTACATGTAACTGGAATACCAGAAGAAAATGGGAGAAAGGGACAAAATGATAAAAATATTTGAGGAGAAGAGAAAAAGAAATAATGGCCCAAATTTTCCAATGGGATGTATAACTATAAACTTACAGATATGATAACTGTGATGAACCCCAAGCAGAATATCACACAAAGCACATCATAATCAAATAACTGAAAACCAGTAATAAAGAGAAAAATCTTAAAAATCAAGCAGTGAAAAAAAAAGACACACTACATACGGAAAAACAAAGATAAGAATTAAGGCAGACTTCTTTTCAGAAACTGTGTAAGCCAGAAGACAATGGAAAGACATCTTTTAAGTGTTGAAAGGAAACAGTCAATCTAAACTTCTAGAAAGAAGTCTATATCCAGTGAAAACATCTTTCAAAAATAAAGAATTTATCAGATGAAAAAAAGCAGAAAGAATTCACCATAAGTAGTGCTGTGCTAAAAAAAAATTATTAAAGGAAATTTTTCAGGCAAAAGGATATTAAACTAGATTGAAATTTGGATCTACACAAAGGAATGAAGAACATTTGAAATAATAAATTTATGGGAAACATACAAGACATTTTACAAAAAACCAATTTTCTCATTTTTTAATCTCTTTAAAAGATAATTAACTGTTTAAGCCAAAAATAATAACCATATATTACAGGGTTTGTTAACATATGTAGAAATAAAATGTATGACAAAAATAGCAAAAAGGATGTGAGGGATAAATCAAAATATTGTTAAGTGTCTCATGCTCCACATGAAGTGCTCCAGGATTGTATGAGGTAGGGTGTGACCAATTAAAGAGGTATATTGTACATTCTAGGGCAACAATTTTTAAAAAATGAAACAAAGAGCTATGGCCATTAAACCAATCACGGAGATAAAATGGAATAATTAAAAACACCCTGTCAGTCAGAAATAGAAAGGGTAAATTGTTTCCTTGGGATTTAAAAGCAATTTTGTTGCCTTTAACCAAGCACTGCAGATTCCCCTGAAGGACTAGGCTTTCAGAACTAAACTTAGGATGTCCTATAGTCGTTCTAACCACACTTTTAAAGCAGGACTGGTCTTGACAAAAATACAAATGGGATTCCTAAAAGTGAAACACATCAACCCATTACCACACTAGTATATAGATGTATGAGATAATCCAGCAGAGTCCAGTAACAAGTAAGTTTTTTATGGCTATGAGGTCCAGAGCTTGAAGCTAAGTTTAGACCTCTGACAGAGAGATAGGAAGGGAGAGAGGCTAGCAAGTAGAGCTGATGTCACACTGTTTTGTAGGCTCAAAGAGGGCAGCATTGTACTAGCTTTTTTTGTCACTGGATACCATCACCTAGCACAGCAACTGACACTTATTAGGCACTCATAAATGTTTGTGGAAAGAAGGAAGGAGGAAACAAGGGAGGGAGGGACCTTGTAGTGGAAGGAGTCCCTAGGACAATGTGTCTGCACCTATCAGAAGTCTATTTCTTTCACACAAGGATAACAGCAACTAGAGCTAGGAGGAGAAAATGTCTTAAATGATGTGGCACTTAGAAAAAAAGACCAGAGTCTTTTTAAGACTAATCTTAAAAAGCATCAGACACATCCCTCTCAGATGCTTTAATTTTTTTTCCTTGACTAAGGAAGTAAGTAACGTTTGTGCCAAGAAATATCCATTTACTCTGACTGCTCAGGTAGCAAGCTACAGTCTGACAATTGTCCTAAAGATTGATGCATAATATAATCAGGAGAGTAAAGCCACACAAATTGAGAGGTGTGTTTGTTACAATAAAGGTCTTAATGCACATCAGAGGCCATTCCTCAGGCAGAATACTCAATTTAGAAATCTATTGTCACCCAGATACATCTGCTAGTAAATCATCGGAGAGATGCATTTACATTGAGGGCAAAATACTTTGCTTTATGGTTCCTCCTAAACTCTTTGAAGATAAAATGGTTTACCCTCAGCATCTTTGTTTAAATAGCAATAAAAGCTTCACCTAACATGAAGGTCAAGGTAAGCAGGACAACTGACATACACAATGATTCCATGGAGAAAGAATGTCTCTGTTCTGAACCCAGCAGGGCTTAAGAGAAGGGATGATGCTCTGTCATAATCCCACTGGTCATCTGAACATGCGGAACATGAGGTTTCAAATGTGTGATGTATATGGTAACTTAATACCTAGAATTTCTCTCTAAGAAATGATTAAATATACAAACAAAAACTATTGAGTCTGTTTTATGAAAGCATTGTCACATGGATAACCAAAACACCTAATCCTAAATACAGCACCTCCAGCCCACTACCTCCACCATCACAGCGAATAGACACACACACACACACACACACACACACACACACACACAGAGGTATATATTTCTACACACATATATAAGTATATATAATATTATCTGTCCCACATTCTGTTGAAATGAATTTGCTGGAAATTTCCATAAATTGGGGGGAAATCTTTATAAATATGACCCTTGTGCTCCATTCTTTTCTTCTCCTCTCCTTTCCTTTCCTGTCCTCTCGTCTCTTTCCTTTGTGGTAGGCTATTTTTCTGGACCCCTCCCCAGCAAAGTTTTGCTTCCATCAATTACCATTCTAAGAAATCTATAGTTTTCTCAGCAATATGTATCTGAACCATTGGAGTAAATTCTGTCCCAGCAGCTCCTGTATTGCAGGGAGGCTGGGGAAGAAGGAGGTCCATCTCAGTAGGACATCTATTTATTTTCTATTTAACAAAAGGGAAAAGGTTTCTTCCAACGACATTTTTTGGCTTGGGAACCCTGAATGTAAACTTACAACAGTGACCTAAGCTCACCTCCAGAGCAATATTAGCTGACAACCACCTTGAGAGTGAAAAATAAAATCCCATTCCAGCTCCCTTTGACTGATCTAAGCTCCTTTTGCTGTCACTTAACACCACAGATTTGATTTAATTTGATGAGACTTCTAAGACAATTTAGAAATATAAGCATTTAATGCCAACCCTAATCATTCCTCTTCCACACTTTTTCAAAGGTTTCCTGGTTTATAAACAAAAAGTAGAATCAGATGTGAGAGCAAGAATAGTACTTTGCTTTCTACTTTTTAGTTTGTAAGTAAAAGTTTTCTTCCAAAGAAAGAACTGGGAGGAATGAGTGGGAATTGCAGAAAAACAGGTTGGGACTCAGCAAAAGGAAGCACTCTTTAATGGTTAAAACAAATAGAAGGGATACCACAGGAAAAAAGAAGCTTCCCTGACACAGGAGGGGTTCAAGTAGAGACTTGGGTGGGACCACGTGAGGATGGGATTGCATAACCTCTGAGGTCCATCACAGTACTTCACATGGTTCAAAAATTTGGAAAGGTTATAAAAAGGCCGCATTTCAGCAACAGAATATCTGAGGAGTAAAGATGTGGTAAAGGACTGCAGAGTTTGTACTAAAAAGGCAACCTATGTTTCGTTAAAAATGAAGGTGCCAAAGGATAACAATCCATATATCAAGCTTCATCTTGGGCCACTCCTCCCTTTCTTTGTACTCCCACCAAAAGTATAAAATTCTGGCTGAAATTTGGAACCTGGTTACACTGGCATGTACTGGAATCACAGTGATTTCATGTTTGTATTAAATATTCATTATGAAAATTTCCTCTAACACGGTTGTTCAGTTGTCAGAAGAGAAACCTGCACTGTGATTTCTGCTACTGGGGAAATTATTTCAATTCAAACTGAATTTTAAGTCTGTAAACAGTCTCTACCAAGCAAACACCTGGAGGCCAGCAGCTGCTGATCCCTACCTATGGGCTCAGTCTGCAGGAGGACAGGACCCCTGTGTGTGTGACTAAGGTGGAGGGAGCTGCCGCCACTTTGACTTCACTTGTGACCGCTGTCCTCTCATCCACAAGCTGCTGATCCCCTGGCAGGCCTCTTGAAGCTGCTGTGACACCTTTCCTCAGCAACAGGCTTCCGCGAGTCCACATCATTCATTCCCTAGTATTTCTTTCTGCATCCACTGCTGTGCGCTTGCCTCAGCCACTACCTTCTCTCACCTGAATAGTATTGCTGCAAAATCTTCCAAGCTACTCCCCGTGCCCACGCCCACCCCCTGCCTCAGGTCTCCAACAAAGCAGGCAGCTGATCCTGATGTTGCAGCACAGATTTCTGTTTATTACCCATGGCCCCAACTAAAGCAAAAGCTCCAGGAGGCAGGGTCTTTGCTTCTGTTGTCCCTCACTGTGTTGCTGGCACTTGGAAAAAGTGTCAGGCACACCGTAGACATGCCATAAGTATTTGCGGCGCTCAGGGAAGTTTTCTACTTGCACCTGCAGTTGCCGGGGAGATATGAAAACTGGATGCTCTATTTCATGACCACCGTCAAGAATGTGAACTTGGAGAAAACGTACTAGACTTAACTGACTACTTTTCCCTGACTAATGAACAGGAGGCATCCTTTTAACCCATCCTACACAGATTTATGGACTCATTCCATTTTATTCAGAATAGGACAGTTTTCCTTAATGAGCATAATCACCAGGACACTCTCTTTCGAACACTTTAGGAAATCTGACTTTCCCCCTCAGCAACTTTTCATTCGGTTTCTTCATTGGGATGTGTTTCTTTGCCAAGCAAGTAAATAAATGCAAGCAAATGGATGACCCTCTGTGGGTGGTCAAGTGTGTTCTGAGAATTAGACAGTTATTAGCCTCTTTGCACAACCACAGTCAAGGCTCTCTCCCACTTGAAAGGGCTCGCCCCAAGAAGGGTTCTCAGAAAGCATTGATTTTGGAAGAATCTCTGTGGTCCAGTGGTAAATAATGGTAGGCGGGCCCTACGAATAAAGAAACATTCGTCAGCTACCAAATATAGGCCTGAATGGTCTAGCATGGTGGGCAGGGAAGCCCACACTTCTTAGAGAAAGCTGAGTTTGAATCATGGCTCCACTCTTTTGGGAAAACCACTGACCACTGCTAAGTCTTGCTATCTTCAGCTGTAAAATAAGATCCGCCTTGCTGGGTGCGAGCATTAGAGAAAATGTACACAAAGCCCTGAACACAGTTTCTGGCAGAGTAAGTACTCCACAGATTAGTTATTACTAGTCACAAATGGTAGCTAGTGACTATACAGGTTAATCTAAGGAGAGCTACACTATCTTTCTTAGGAGATGCTGTATTCATTTTCTACTGCTTTGTAACAAGTTACCACAAACTCACTGGCTTAAAACAACACACATCTGTTTTCTCACAGTTTCCATCGGTTAGGAGTCCAGGCGTGACTCCTGGGTTGTGGAGTCTCTGCTCAAGGCTGCAATTAAGTTTTCAGCCAAAGGCTAGAGTCTCATTCTAGGGTGACGGGCCCCTTCCAAGCTCACATGGTTGTTAACGATTCATTTCCTTGAAGCTGTAGAACTTATGGTGTCTTACTTCTTCAAGGCCAGGAGAGAAATTTATTTCTTCCATCTCTGACCCCTAGATCCTCTTTTCAAGCATTCACCTGATTAGGTCAGGCCCACTCAGGATAATTTTCTTTTTAACATGAAGTCAACTGAATAGAGCTTAATTACATCTGCAGACTCTTTTCACCTTTGCCATAGAAAGCAACCTGGTCGCAGCAGTACTGTCCCATCACTTTTTCCATATTCGATTTGTTAGAACAAATTTACAGTTCCCACTCATATTCAGGGACATGAATCATTAAGGGTCTTAGAATTCTGCCTTCTAGAGACATCGTTTGTAATTCCCATGGAATCTGATCATTCTTGGTTGACCTATAGTGGTAATGGAGTGAAGTCAAGGAATACTACTGTTAACATATTTCCTACACTGCCGAGGATCCAAGAAAACCAGACATAAGGGGAATGACTGGCAGCTGGTCAGCAAAAGGACAACAGGGAAATCAGAACTGCCCACAGGTTAGTTTGAAATTCAGCCTTTCCCTACTAACTCAGAAGAGAAGAATAGCAGGCTGTGTGGTGATGGCTGCTACCTGCTATAGATGAACCGAAATCAACTGGTCAACAGCCATTGCCCTCTTGGAGATAACTCAGTATAGACTGATATATGAAGAATTTGTTGCTGAAAAATGTATACATTATTGCATGCTTAACTCAGGAGAGAAGGATAGCAGGCTGTGTGTCGATGGCTGCTACCTGCTATAGATGAACCAAAATCAACTGGTCAACAGCCATTGCCCTCTTGGAGATAACTCAGTATAGACTGATATATGAAGAATTTGTTGCTGAAAAATGTATACATTATTGCATGCACACATACAAACACACACACACACACACACACACACACACACACACAGCCTAAGCAGCCAGATGTGTTCTATCGACATTCAAGGATATCAGTGCCAGTTTCCTAAACGTGGTTTCCTAGGTACTGGGGTTGGGGGTGGTGAGTTACAGTGTGTTTTCATGCAGGCGAGTGAACAATTCTTCTCTGCCACTAAGAAAAGAGTGTCCACAGCAAATTCCTTCATATGTGGTCCCAGAAACTGCAGCTGTCTCTGGGTAGATTGGGTCATCAACTAGTTAGGTCATAGACAGGATGCCTTCAGAGTGAATTATAATCTGCAGTCTCAACAGTTGTGCCCAGGATTCAAGGGGACCAGCTGGAGAGCAGTGAGCGACTCATCTGTATATGGGGACAGTGTCATGCTGAGGCCCCTTCTGCTCTGCTTGTCACGGCATGTGTGTAAGAGCAGTGTCTGAAGGAAGGCGTCTCTAGAAACCCAAAGATTCTTGAATGTACACTCAAGTCTCCAGAGCACATTCTCCAGAGCACATCCCCCAGCCTCAAACCAGCCAGGACCTGGCTGTATGAGACCTACCTCCAGGCTCAGACCCCTATAGCTAAGAGGTGTAGAGGCGTAAGAAAGCTTCTCTGCCAGGTAAAAAAATCAAATTGACAGCTGGCAATCCTACTGCCTGATTGTTTCAAAACCTCATGCTTCCTTTCCTTACTTCCATTTAGCACTTTTCTTCCACTTTTTTCTTTATTTTCTCTTTCCAGTTCTCCTGCTCTTCTCCTCTCATTTTTCACGATCTCTCTCTGATTTATACCTTTCTCTAGGCCACATGCCCACTCTGTTCTTCACACTTGGATTTCTCCTGTCCTCTCTCTTCAGCTTTCTTTCCTCCTTTGACCTTTTCCTCTCTGCTGCTCTGACTCTGTGGCTTGCATTCCCTGAGTGAAATTGCAGAGGGCAGGATCCTGGCTGGAACTATCCCCAGACCTTTGCTGTAGATCATCTATCTAACTATAGCGTAAAGTTTCTTTCATTGTCTTCCCCAAAACATTAGCTTTTGGTTTTTTTTTTTTTTTGCGGTACACGGGCCTCTCACTGTTGTGGCCTCTCCTGTTTGCGGAGCACAGGCTCTGGACGCACAGGCTCAGCGGCCATGGCCATGACTCTGCAGCATGTAGGATCTTCCCGGACTGGGGCACGAACTCGTGTCCCCTGCATTGGCAGGCGGACTCTCAACCACTGCACCACCAGCGAAGCCCTGGTTTGTTTTTTTTAATTCAATGAACAGATTAAATGTAATATACTGCCCTTGTAAACATGATAAATAACTCTGAGTCTGGTGAATTCTTATTGAATAGGTAGTATATTGGGTAAATTGTATCAACAGAACCAAATAATGCAATAATCAGTTCTCTGGGCTGAAGGTCTGTGTTCTCCCAAAATTTGTATGCTAAAGTCCTAACCCCAAAGGTGATGCTATTTGGAGGTGGGGCCTTTGGGAGGTGATTAGGTAATGAGGTCGAGGCCCCCCCATGATAGGATTAGTGCCCTTATAAAAGAGACCCCAGAGAGCTCCTATGCCCCTTTTTGCCATGTGAGGACACACCAGAACATGAGCTGTCTATGGACCAGAAAGTGGGCTCTCACCAGACACTGAATCTGCCAGCACCTTGATCTTGGACTTTCCAGCATCCAGAACTTTGAGAAATAAATGTCTGTTGTTTATAAACCACTCAGTTTCTGTTATTTCTTTTTATAGCAGCCCAAATGGACTAAGACAGTCAGTACAGAAACATCTGCGAGGAAAATGAAACTTCCTGCAGATGAGGCAAGATCCATTTCTCCTCAGGAACTACTAATATTGTCAAAGCCATTTTTACTTGCTAGAAAACTTCATTAGAACACACAGGCAACACTTAGCATGTTGAGGAAATTGGAACCCCATTGTATGGCCTCCCTTACATTCTTACGTCTCTTCTTCTCTTCTGCTACCACCCCTTAGTATGTTCTTAGAAAGCAGCTAGTACTGTGGAAGATTTCCTTTTTATGCTGTGGTGCCCTTACTCCTTAAACATCCTCAAAAATTATTTTCTGCATCATAACAGAAACACTTACAAATATCTTGGTGATGACACAGAAAATCTGAACACTTCAGCCATTCTGTCAATGTTTGAGGAAAAATATATTCCTGACCCAGTTCCAGCTGAAAAGCAACTTGCTGAAACATCACCTAAAACAGGAGGTCCCAATTCATTGGAACTCAACTTATTACACACTTGAGCAGTTACTGGAACAAGAAAAAGCTGTGCAAGATTTTGCAGGCCAGGGTGTGAGAACAAAAAAAAAAGGGAAGTTGTTCTTAGAAAGCAGCTAGTACTGTGGAAGATTTCCTTTTTATGCTGTGCTGCCCCTATTCCTTAAACATCCTCAAAAATGATTTTCTGCATCATAACAGAAACACTTACAAATATCTTGGTGATGACACAGAAAATGTGAATACTTCAGCCATTCTGTCAATGTTTGAGGAAAAATATATTCCTGACCCAGTTCCAGCTGAAAAGCAACTTGCTGAAACATCACCTAAAACAGGAGGTCCCAATTCATTGGAACTCAACTTATTACACACTTGAGCAGTTACTGGAACAAGAAAAAGCTGTGCAAGATTTTGCAGGCCAGGGTGTGAGAACAAAAAAAAAAGGGAAGGGGAGACATTCTTTGAACCTTTACTCAGTGGAGTCTGACAACCTATGTGGGCTATCATCCTCCTCCTTGGAATGTCACTGCTGACAAATGCCAGGCTAGACTACGTGTTGGACTGCTGAGCAGGTGTCTGGATCTCTTGGTCAAATCAATGCCAACTTAATCTGAAGTGAAGAAAATATTCCTCAGATTCAGACCCATGCATGCCTCCCATAGACCTGGGAAAGAAGGAAGTGTTGGGACAGGGTTATCTTCTTAACTACAATTCTCGACTGATATTCTAACCCTGTTTCTTGGGTGGCTTTGCTCACTCTAGTGAGGTTGATTTAAACCAAATCTGTATGGAACCCCAATTCCTTCCTCTCTTTTCAGGGTCAAGGGCATTTCAGGAAAACAAAGTCTCTTCAATTTATTTTGAAATATGAAAAACAATTGTTTCCTCTCAGATTCTGTAAGTCTGTAAGCCAATGACAACAGTTTCCATGGTCGTTAGAGCTGAGAAGTGGTGGTGGAGGTGGTGGAGGTACCATGTGTTTTAAAAGCTCTTTTCTTATGTGCACCAAGGGCTGAGGGCTTCTGCCCTCTGAGATACAAAGTGAACTTCAAACTTTCTGGCTCCTGGTCTCCGGCATGGAGGCCAAAATGTTCCTCAAATTTCTGGCAACAAAATTATTATACCTTAATAAAAATCAATATGCTTAACATAGACCATACGCTGATATCTAAAAGGCTGTCTCCTTATTTAAAGTTTATGAAGAAATAGTTGGTACAAGGCAAAACAAATTAGATGAGCAATGTCCCTCTCCAACCCTCTAGATTTCAGCAATTGGTCATTCCAGCCATGCATTTGCTAAAACCCAGTGTTCACTTCAAAACAGTGGCTGATGGGATTGTCTTTAACTGTGTCTTAGTTTTGTATTTATGGGCAAGCTTATTTCACTGAAACAATCATTTGCAACAGACAGTGTGAACACATGCCTGTAAACATAAAAATTTGAGTCCTAAAACAAAAGGTTCTTGCTTCAAAAGTAAGGTCGTGTCCCTTTAAGCTCTTAATTAAAAAAAAGGAAAACAACCCTGTATTGCATTTGAGTCACCTTAGTCCAAATGCTTCATCAAGCTAAAGCTTCCAGATTAGTGCTGGCCAACAGAAATATGGTGTGAACCAACTGTGCAATTATAAGTTTTCTAGTAGGCATATTAAGAATGATAAGAAGAAACAGCTAAAGTTAATTTTAATAATAAATTATTTAATCCAATCTGTCTACAATATTGTCATTTTAACATGTAATCAATATAAAAAGTTACTGTGATTTTTTTACGTTATTTATTCTTGTACTAAGTCTTAGAAAGCTGATGTGTATTTTGTACTAAAAACACATCTTAGTTGGAACAAGCTGCATTTCAAGTGCTCAGTAGGCACTGGAAAGCAGTCTTAAACAAAATAGCTGCCCAAAGGTCATGATGATTGGATTGTTAGTTGTAACGATGAGGATGTAGTAGAAATTGCCTGGGTTTTGGTCCATCAAGACCTGATGGACCAAATTATTTTCAAATCCTGACACCACTGTTGATTGGCTGTGTGACCTTGCACAAATCACTCAGGATCTCTGAACTTTAATCTCCTTGTCTTTGAAGTAAGGACATTAATTCTTGCATTTCAAAGGATTATTGTGTTACATGAAACATACACATATATAAGGTGCTTAGTACAATACATAGTACACACTAGGAACTCAATAATAGGCATTTAATATTATTGCTATCATTCGTGGACTATATACACATACAAAAATGACTGTAAAACATCTATTTTTTTAATCTGGAAAAAACTCTAAAGAATATTTTATCTAAAGAATATTTTAATCAAATCAGCATTTCTCTGTATTACTGGCTGCACTTTGTTTTGTTGTTATTACAGTTAGAAATATTTAATCTAATAAGGTAACACTGACAGAGCTAGGACTCCACGATTTTTAAACCCTTAAGGAATAGAGATTCTAAAAAGCTGTTATTTTTAAATAGCAAGCACCTGGATTTGATATTCTTCAGCAAACACTGCAACTTTCTGTCCCTTCTTAGGAGTTACCTGAGACTTATGGTATACAATTCTGTTCTGGGGCCATAGGGGAAGACCCTGCCCTGTGGGATTCCCTGGGGAAAGCAGACACCACCAGTGTATGGTTTTACATAAAGGGAGATCATGAGACAGTAAGTGAAAGTTCAGTTGGTGGCCCATAAGGGGTTCATTTTAGGAGAGGAAAATACCTCTTTCTCTGACAGGGAGTTGGGAAAGTTGGGAACCTGTGCCCCAGAGAAGAGAGATATGACAAAAATCACTCCCAAAAGAACATGAGAAAAGACCAGGGCAGAGAAGTCCCCCCAGACAGATATATATGGAGGGGCTTAGACTCATGCGTCCTGGGAGGGGTCTTACCTAGTATTTGGTTTTAAATTTCTCTATGTTGTAATTTTCTTCTCATGCCTAGCCTTCAGTAAAATCTTGTTAAATATTATAATTTGGTCTCAGCTGTCATAATGGGAAGTTTAAAGGGAAGGCCCAGACCCATTCCTAGCACAGAGAAGTACCAGGAAGTGAGGGGTAACCTCAGGAGAGAGGGAGAGCCTGAGATGGCAGGAGGTGACCTGCACTGAGTGTCACAGCGTCATGAGCAGGAACAGGAGCAGCAGGCTGTAGTGGGAGTGCTGGCTGAGGAGCGCAAGCATCAGCGGTAACAGATGGGGGAAGATGTTAGCCACCCCTGGGGAGACCCAAAAATGTAAAAGGGGATTATCCCATTAAAGGAACTGAACTCCAAAAGGATAAGTGCTCAATTATTATAATGTAGACATTGAAAAGAATTGTGGCAACATTTTTGTAGGACATGCTATGGGAGGCTTGAACATCCTTGCTACATAGTGGGGAAATACTAACTTCTCTAGTCATTTCTCACATGGTTGTATATTCTTGGACAAATTATTCAACTTCTCAGACCTGCAGTTTGCTCATCCTCAGAATGAGGGGATTGAACAAGGTGGTTTTAAGTTTCTTCCAGAGATACAATGCTGATTATGTCATGATTTGAATATCAGTCACCTAATGTGTTTGGTGACACACTGGACATAGCTTCATCATTCAAGTTTAAAAAGCCATTCAATAACCTGACTCTACATAGGTAGCAGAAATATCCTAAATCCACACTTGAATCAATTCAAGTATGATCAAGATTAAAGATCTAGTGAAGATTTATAACATAATAGAAAACAGCTAAAAAATAAATGTAAGTTAGGGTATGTTCATTTTACTTCATTGGAGCATTAAGATCTCAAGTTTTATTATGCCTAATCTTATATTAATTCAAATCTGTGTTTTTATGAGGAAGCACATGGTAGGTACTAAGTGAGAGTTGAATGAATGACTGAAAAATGCTGCCAGACAAATTCAGATGACTCTTGAAGCTATTTGAATTATTTCATACCCTTCAGTTTTTAACCTCACTATAACCACTATGGCTGCTTCAGTGTTCAGAAGTGAAAGATTATTCTTATTTTAAAATGAAATCTGATATGCTATCACAAATGATATCAATGATAAAGAAAAGAGGTGTGTGGACACCAGTAAAAGAAAAGGCACACCTACACAGAGAATTCCCAAATGAAATTGTGGGTTTTTTTTAAAAGAGTATGATCAAAAGAAATAGCTGGCAAGGCTCTTGATCAAGGTAAAATATTAAAATGGTCCATGGCAGTAAGGAGGCCACAGATTAGAGTGAGATAAGCTTGCAAAAAAAAAAAAATCTGAAGATAAGCAACAAGGAGTTTTCTTAGCTTGGTTTGAAGCAAGAAAAATGAGCAAAGAAAAGGTGACAGCTCACAGAAGACAGCATAGAGGTTAACAATTTGGCAGAAGGACAGAGCTATGAAATTCTGGGTTGCATGTCTTCTCCATAAAAGAACATAATATTCAATCTGGAAAGGGTAAATAATCATAATAAAAAGAAACATAACATTCAGATGGTTAAAAATTATGAAAGTTTACATTTCCAGGTCCTAAGAATCCCAGCCAGTGTGCTCTAAGAACACTTGGCTGTTACCACTCAGCTACTGTTGAGGAATTATTAAAAATAGGAGAAAAGCTAAGAGGATGAGAATGGGAAATATTAATATTATGCAATTTGCCGTAAGAATAAAAAGTGGATTCACTTGATGGTAAATGAATCTTGTGGAAATCTAGCCTGAATGAATAAATCTATGGTTTGTAAACTTTAAGAAAGAATGTGGTGATTTTACTAGAACCAAGAGGAGATCACCAAGAACGTACTGAACCAATGTGACTTTAACCCTTATTAATAGAGTTGCTCAGAGAATGGCAAAATCCCATCATGATCAACATTCTTACTACTTACCAAGGTTAAGACATAGAAAAGATGCTTATTCAATTTAAGGAAGACACAATGCTAGGAGAGTTAACTAAAGCCCATGTATTTGTCAGGACTCTTGATTACAAGGGACAGAAGCCCAGTTTAAATTAACCTCAGAAAACAAGCTACCCAGGGGGATAAAGCACTTAAGGCATAGTTGGATATAGTTGCTCAAGTAACGAAATCAAGCTTCAGACTCTCTACATCTTGGCTCTGCCTTCCTTTGTGTTGGCTTCATTTTCAGCCAGGTCCTCCCAAATGAGGTGAAATATGGCAGTAGATTCCCAGGTTTATCTTCTAGCAGCTCAACAACCACAATGGAAAGAATGTCCCTTTTGCCCAAGAGTTCTAGTCAAAGCCCTAGGTTTGATACTTATTGCCCTGACTTGGGACAAATGCCATCATTCAACCAACTTCAGTGATTTAATGCTTTGATTGTCTGAGCTTGGAGAACCCACCCACTCAAAGCCCAAGGAGAAGAGAAGGGAGTAAGTTGTTCTTTAAAGAGATTCTGTGCAGGCAAAATATAGCAAACAAGTACACCAAAAATAATAGGCTAAAGTAATGGTTAAAAAAAACAAGACTAAAGGGACTTCCCCGGTGGCTCAGTGGTTATGAATCCTCCTGCCAGTGCAGGGGACATAAGTTCGAACCCTGGTCTGGGAAGATCCCACATGCCGCGGAGCAACTAAGCCTGTGCTCCACAACTACTGAGTCTGCGCTCTAGAGCCCATGAGCCACAAATCCTGAGCCTACATGCCACAACTACTGAAGCCCACGTGTCTAGAGTCTGTGCTCCACAACAAGAGAAGCCACTGTAATGAGAAGCCCATGCACTGCAATGAAGAGAAGCCCCTGCTCACTGCAACTAGAGAAAGTCCACACGCAGCAATGAAGACCCAACACAGCCAAAAATAAATAAATCAAAAATAAATTTAAAAAAAAAGACTAAATAATACATTGAAAGTCCTGAACTTGGTTTAAAACAATCAATTATATAAATTTTAGATGAGGATAGGCCACATTTGTCAACAAATCGTTCATGTGAAACAGATTTAGAGGTTATATTAGACAGTACACTCATTATGAACCAACAATTTATTACAAAAACTGGAACAACTAATTCAATTTTAGGTTGCCTTAATAGAAAAATCATAACCCAATTAAAGGATGTTATGGTCCCAGAGTTACCTTCATAAGTCAGACCACAGCTGAATGTAACATCCTAGAAGGACATTCTCAACAAGAGAAGCCACTGTAATGAGAAGCCCATGCACTGCAATGAAGAGAAGCCCCTGCTCACTGCAACTAGAGAAAGTCCACACGCAGCAATGAAGACCCAACACAGCCAAAAATAAATAAATCAAAAATAAATTTAAAAAAAAAGACTAAATAATACATTGAAAGTCCTGAACTTGGTTTAAAACAATCAATTATATAAATTTTAGATGAGGATAGGCCACATTTGTCAACAAATCGTTCATGTGAAACAGATTTAGAGGTTATATTAGACAGTACACTCATTATGAACCAACAATTTATTACAAAAACTGGAACAACTAATTCAATTTTAGGTTGCCTTAATAGAAAAATCATAACCCAATTAAAGGATGTTATGGTCCCAGAGTTACCTTCATAAGTCAGACCACAGCTGAATGTAACATCCTAGAAGGACATTCCCAAGGAGCAGAGCATTCAGAGGAGGCTGACTGGGATAAAGAACTAAAAACTTAGGGGGAAGACCTGAAGAAGCTGGAGACTTCCATTCTGGGAAAAGGAAAACCAAAACGCAATGTTGAAATATTTGAAAAGCCATCATATGGACTTAAGACTGACTTCATCTGTGCTACTTCAACAGGAAGAACTAATACCTGCAATGAAATTAACAGGAAATAGATTCTGGTACAGTCTGGTACTGTAGCACAAGTACTATTGTCCAGCAAAATAACTGGTTGCCTTGAGATGAAGTGAGCTTCTCTCAAATGTAATTATCAGGGATGTTGTAGGATTGTGTTGGGAACTAGTTATCTCCTAAGGTCTCTCTTCTAACCCTTGAAGCTTATTAACCAGTGATTCCATGAATGTTTGTTAACTTCTCCATGATGGAAAAGTCAACAAGAAATGCATAATCTTTCTATATTTCTAAGAGTGAGGGAAGAACCCAGGCCCTCTGGGTCTGTTACATGAATATGACTAAGGGAATTCACCACTCTGGCTGACTGGAAGAAGTACAGTGCTGTGTGGAAGTAAACTCCACATGGAAGAATCTTGGAATAAAAGACACCAAGGAAACTGAGGGTTTGGGCAAATGTCTCACTTACCTTGGCACCTTCATGCATTTGTCACAGCTCAATGTGTGCTTTAAATGAATTAAAACATCACCCTCTGATAATTATTCTTGTATCTACTTCTTTAGGGAAATGGTTCAAGTTTCTATGAAAATAATTTCGATTATCCATGGATTTCTTCATTAATGTTGTTTTCAACACAGATATTGTAAAAATGTAATAACATAGCAAGTATATTGCAAAAATGCAATAAAGTATACAAAAACGTTTTATAAATTATCAAACAGTATATACATGTAAGGAGTTATTGTTGTTACTCATTCCACCATAACATAGATAACTTAAGAGTTAGTTATATTAAAATTTTCTTTATAAAATTATGAGGATTCACTAAATCCTTGGAAGACACAAAATCATCACGTAAAGGATCATATTCCTCTGAACTGAGAACTAGTTCTAGCTTAAGGAGATGGTACAGCGATAGTGTGTACATAAATGTCATTGAATAGCTGTGAGGATTAAATGAAATTTTGTCCAAGAAAAGTGTTTTGCAATACGTTGTATAATTCCAAAATCAGGATCTTATCATTCTGTTCTCATTATTAGCAATTTTTATTATCCTATTACAATGAATTAATGCAGAAACATAGATGTCTAGGCTACGCCAACTCTACCTGATAATTAATATCAGAATTCTGGTGTTCACAGTGGGCAAAATCAGGTAACAGTTTCCTTACCTATGAGAGGTTGGAATACATTAAATCAGCTTGATTATTAATTACTATCAGAGGACACAATGTTAAACGTAGGGACTTTGTGGCCACTCTGTATATCACAATTCGCTCTTGTAATATCCCTCATGTTAGCAAAATTGCATGGTAAAAGCTCTAGATCAATAATAAAAGAGTATGTGTGAGACCTATATTCCTTAAGAGGAACTGTTGAAACCATTTTGATTCTCCATTACCATAATTCCAAAAGCCAATAGGTAGTATTCATAAAGCTTAAATAGTCTATAGGTTTATGTTAGTGGCTTTTGAACAAGATGAATCTCATAATTTGGGATGAAGGTAACTAAGAAATAATGAAGCTAAGCCTTCTCATTTTGCAAATGAGAAAACAGAGTCTCATAGCAAATAAGTGCCTTAATCAAGGGGAGACTGGACTTAGAAAAGAGACTGGAATTTTTAGTGCTTCTAAGGAAAATTTTATTTATTTTTAATGGTAAAATCTGACCACATGTTTAATAAAACCACCTATTAGGTCTACAGTCTTTTCTTTTATGGTCACAATCCTCATCAAATATATATTATTAAACACATGAAAGGAGGCCTGATATAAACTGGATGTTATATTTGAAAGGTTATGATTTATATATACTATTTATATAATAGTCAAGATTACAATCAAAAAGGGATAAAAGTGTTAATACAGCTATATATACAAGTACGCAGGGAACCAGAATCACTCTGCTGCATGAACAAGGTCGGCAAAGAAATGTGTCCATGCATGTAGAGCTTTATGGAAAACATGAAGGATTTGTAAGAAATGGATGATAAGTGGGGAATATTGACCTTGTTTCCACTGGGGTCAAAGTGGGGACTATTGACCTTGTTTCCACTGGGGTCAAAAAATGCAAAGAGATTTTTTCATATTTTTATTTCCCTGGGGAGTACATGTGACTTAATTTTTTAAAAATCCTTGAGAAGTGCAATCTCTCCAGTTGCCAGTGGTGCTTTTTTTCCCCAACACTATTTTACCTCAGAATTATTTCTGCATAGTTCAAAAGCAAAAAGGAAATTTTGGCAAACTGTAACCCAGTCAAGATGAATGCTACTTGCAATGTTACAATACTAATTTGGGCATCCTTACTTAACCATAGGAAACTCATTATGACCTCATTTAATATTCTGAAAACATTTTTAGACAGTTTATAGATTCAAATGGAAATAAATGTAACTGTATTTGTAGAACTGTCATTTTAGTCAAATTAAATTTTCCAATTAGAGAAAGAAGTCTTGCTAAGATCGCCCATAATTCATATTCATTGGAGACTTCAGTTCAGGTTTAGAACTCTGAAAGACCATTTGGAACAAGAAATTTGATTCTTGCAGTGATGTATTTATCAGTGTTTGGTGATTCTATTATATACAGAAATACTGTTTATAATAATGTATTAATGATCCATAGTTTAAATCTTTTAAAATGCTAGCTAGTTTAGAATTCAAGGGTAAATGTTGAAAATAGTTAGAAACTGAATAACTTCATTCCTAAATAGCATCACCTGTTTAGAAGAAACAAAGCATTGAAATTTTGCTTCTCATAATAAATGAAAACCCTGACACTTTTTCAGTGCAATTGGCTGAATGTTTACCCATGCTGGTTTAAAAAAAAGAAAGAAAAAAAGTACATGACTTTAATATCTATAAAATGTAAGAGGAACAAAATCAAAGTAGAAAGTTGAATCTGGTCAGCTTGAAGCATTTAATAAGATCATTAAAAATAGATCCGTAAACTATGTCCATTTAAATGCCAAAGCTGAGTTCTTAAGCAAAATAAATAAATATACTCAGTGGAATCAAAAACTTTTTAGGGTGACTCATTACTCTCAACCCTGACATTCAGCTAATGATGATACATTACATTGCATTTATATCACATCACATTTATATTACATTAGGAACAATCTTTATGACCTGATGTTCAGGATATTTAAAAAAATTTTTTCTTCCAAGCTTACAGATTTTTTTAACATTAGAATTCAAAAAGCACAAATCTGTGCACTATAATTAACATGCTGCCTGAGGTTTATAAATTCAGAAAGCAAGAACTTCCAGGAATCCTGCAGAGATCTAACCTTACAAGACAGATGGTCTATAGCCATCTCATCAGCAGGCTCAGGATTGGGTCTAGGTAGAAGAGGTGGTGATCCCAGATGTGTGTTTCGAGGGGACTGGAAAATGTCTTCTGTTCCACCCCTGGCCTATAGTATTTGTTATCTGCTTTAAAAAAAAAATGCAACCCTGTGGCTCAAGGCTGTATCTTCCAGAGTACCCTGTTAAAATTCATCTCACACATGACTGAATACATTTATTCAACAAATATATTCTCTACACCTACTATGTTCTAAGTACTATAAAGGATACAGAGATGTATGAGCTGTAAGACTGCAGAATACTAGCAAGTGACAAAAAATTAGGGACAGAAAATTCTGGGTTCCAACCTTATCATCACACCTTACTGGCAATAGGATCATGGATAAGTAACTAAGCCTCAGCTTCCTGATCTGTAAAATGGGGGGATGATAGTACCCATATATCAGGACTGGGTCATGATTAACTAAGCATATGGAAAGGACTTAGGAAAGTGCTTTGCACGTAGTAAATGTTGAATAATTATAGCTATTGTTATTATTATTAATTTTTTTTTTTTTTTTTTTGGCTGTGCCTTGCAGCTTGCGGGATCTTAGTTCCCCAACCAGGGATTAAACCCAGGCCACAGCAGCAAAAGCGCTGAGTCCTAACCACTGTACCGCCAGGGAATTCCCAGTATTATATATTATTATTATTATCAGCCATAGACACTACCTTCAAGGAATTTAAAGTGAAATAGGGAGATATGTGTATACATAACAGTGAGACAAAGTGAGGAATAGTTCAGAAAAAGAAAAGATGGCCTCCAGAAGTAAGGGCGAGGGAAAGTTTGAGGAAAGAGGTCACATTTGAGCTGAATCTTAAGGTCTGAGCAAATATTTCTAAAAAAGTGGGAAGTACCTTAACACCTGATTGAGATTTAGTTTATTCACTCATTCATTCATAATAAACACTCTTTGAGTTTAAGAGAGCTACTTGAAGAGATGAGTACATTTTGATTACTATGAATGAGTATAAGGTTTTGTTTTGGTGGTTACATTACATGCAGGTCAGTTGGGAACCTTCAAGGTCTGTTTTTAAGCTTTTCTTTGGTGGGTCTTGAGTAGCCTTTACTCCAGAGATTCAACTCTGCAGCTTCTGTGTGATCTCTGAATATTGTTGAGCTTACAAGTCTTTGGTTGGCCTTTGCTCAGCTCTGTGGTGACAGATTTACACATGCACAGCTTGATATTCAGCAAAGACAGAAGGGCACTCCCTTACAGATTTCTGGAGCTCTTGTTTTGCATAACCTTTTCCTTTCTTAAACTCTGTCCTGCAAATCTCAGCCATCTCAGCCTCCCAAAATTCTGGTCATCATCTCTTCAGTGGGTTCCCCCTTACTGTTCCTGTCATCTAGAAATTGTCTCCAGGCCAAAAGTGTGAGATTATAGAACAAACATCATTTTTCCCTTCTTTGAGAGATCACAGTTCTGTGGTCCCTGTTGTCTGATGTCTGTAAACAGTTGTTTTATATTTTTAAAATAATTTTCTAATTTACGGTCAGAAGGTAAGTCCAGTCCTTGTTATTCACTTATGGCCAGAAGCATAAATCCAAGATAGGAGATACTGAAGAAATAAATTCTGACTCTTCTATGGTGAATAATGTCAAGCAAAAGGACAAGAAACGCAATGGTGATAAGGGCCACAGTTTATTGGGGTTTGTATTTTTAAAAAATGACTGCCTCCAGACTTCCCTGGTGGCCCAGTTGTAAAGAACCCGCCTTCCAATGCAGGGGACTCGGGTTTGATCCCTGGCTAGGGAACTAAGAGCCCACGCGCCTTGGAGCCTGCATACCACAACTAGAGAGAAGCCCACATGTCGCAACAAAAAATCCCGCGTGCTGCAACTAAGACCTGGTGCAGCCAAATAAATAAATAAATATATATTTTTAACTCACTGTCTAAAAACATTAGCTAATTTTACTTTGTTCATCTGGAGGGATATTTCTGGAGGAAAACTGTAGACCACTATCCAATTCAACATTTTTATCAATGACTTCAATTAAACAAGTCTATCACATTTGACAAAAATATAAAGCTAAAAAGATTACCTACTTTTCTGAGTGAATTCAGAAAGCTTTCGATAGCTGGGACAAACTGGAATTTAACAAGAATAAATGAAAATAAAATTTAAGTTCAAAAGACCAAAGACACAAGTACAAGATAAAAAGATCTGCTGTCTTAATACAATTTACATGAGAAATACCTATTGTTTTATTTGGCCACAAGCATAACATGAACTGTGCTGTCACTGATTATTTTTTAATACAGGAAAAAAGAAAAAAAGAAAGGAAGGAAGGAAATGGAAAGAAAAAGAAAAGAAAACTAGGTCAAAGACAATAGACCTGCCTTCAGACCCGTTAGGGCAGGAACTTTGTTTTACTTATTAATTTATCTTCCTCACAGTGCTTAAAAAAATCTCAATGTGCTTTTGTACAACAAATTGTGTTCAGTTCCAGGCATCACATATTAAATGGTACATTGATAATCTAGAGTGCACCCAGAATAGGAAACCCAGCATTCTCGTGATTCTGGAGAGTATCCCAATAAAGAAATATTTGAAAGTATTTTGTATTCAAATCAAAGAAGATAAAGCTAAGGAGGGAAATATAGACTATCTTCAAGCAGTTGAAGAGTTAGCAAATATTTGATGTCAAATTGCTCTGTGAGTGTTTCCAGAATAAAACACTACAGCTAATGGGAGAAGTTATAGGAAAATAGGTTTGGGTCTAACAATGGAAGAGCATCTTTCTAGAGTAGGAATGAGGTCACAGACATTTAACTTAATCAGCACACCCACCATTTAAAATATTTTGAAGAGGTGTTTTAAGACTGCTTAGGAATTTTATTTCCCTTCCATCTCTATAAATATATGACTCCTTAGTATCAGTGAAATAGAATAAATGTTTTTACCTTTCTCAGGCTCATGACAAAAAATCCTTAGTCAGCATTGTTTTACTGTCATGTCTTCTACCACAGACCAGTGTTTTTGCAACTAGAGGGAATCAATCTTAAACTTTGCCACCTTAAGAGAAACTCTTGAGGTGGAGATGAATGAGGAATAAGAGACAGGGGAGAGTAAAAGAAGCACATAAGTATTCTGTGTTGGGAGACAAGAGAGACACACAAAAAGAAGCCCCACCCTTTCCATGGACTGGCTTTGGTCTATATTTTACACACCAACTGGCTGTTGCATTCAATGTTCTGCATTAATAGACAGTATGCTCATTCTGATACCAATTTTTGACTGTTCCAATCACTAAAATATAAAATTGTAGACCTATGGCAAAATTGTTCAATAATAGGTACATTGGGATTAATTATACCATTGTCTACTTTTGTGTATGTTTCACACGGTCCATACTAAAAAGTTCTTATTTTTGTCTATCAGGTGTCTTCCAATTATATTCAGAAATGTTCAGGAGAAGTACTTTATCCCTTCTTCTAATTGTGCTGTTCCATGTGGAGAGAGCATCACTAGTACAACACTCCCTGCCACGATGACATCTGGTTCCAACTTCCCCTGGGAAGGAACCTATCTGATAGGTGAGTTTGGGATAGGGAAATGGATACACAGCTCATCCTTTTCCCCTTCCCCCTTTCAAGGAAAACATAAACCTGGTCTACCCTTCATACTGTAAGTTGTGCAGGGGCAGCTCCTGTAAGAAGAGGCTGATTCAGTGCTACCTGTTGCCAAGAAAGTATATATAACTCTGGGTGAATTATTTAGGAAGGCCGTTGTTGCTGCACATCTAGGCCTTGTCATTTAATCCAGATTTTATAAAGCTGACAGTTTTCTGTCAATCTACCTGAACTTTTTGTCTTTCTCAGAGAATTCAGAACTCTGCAAAGAAGAAGGATGCTTAGCCCCAGCTAAGCTCTAGCAATTTTTACCCCATGACAAGAAAGCCTTTCCACTCCTCCCCTGGCACGTTCTTCTTTATGACCAAATTTCTTGAAAAATTTCTTCTGAAGTGCTACATCAAGTGAGTCGCTACTTATGCTCCCTCTCTCAGAGCTCTGAGTATACCCACATTGTATCATTTATAGAATTATGTTGTCATTATCTGTTTTCACGTCAGTGTTGCCAACTAGACAGTCCCTTCCAGAGAAAATAATGTCTTATTCATCTATGTATATCAAACCCTGGCATAATGCCTAGTCCTCAGTTAGGTGTGCTCAAAATGTTCTATAATAGAATGAGTGAATGAATGGATGAAGTATTCAGTCTTTTTTTTTTTTTTTGCGGTACACGGGCCTCTCACTTTTGTGGCTAACCCGTGTCCCCTGCATCGGCAGGCGGACTCTCAACCACTGTGCCACCAGGGAAGCCCAGTATTTAGTCTTTTGAGTGAGTAGTTATTAATTCTGAATAGTGGTTCCTTCTTAAGACTTCAGTCATTTTTGCTGATAAAATCTAAGCACTCTAATGCCTGAGACAACCATCAGAAAACTCAACTGAATTTTAATTTATATTGACTTCATTAATCTATAGTCTATAGCTTTTAAAGACAATGCATTACTTTACTCGTTCTTCAATTACTATACTGTGGGACCAGGAGTCAGGAATCCTGAGTTTTATTTTTGGCTCTATCACTGATACAGTTTGCCTTTGAGTAAATCACTTAAGCAGTTGGTGCCTCTGTTGTGTATCTATAAAATACGGATAATAATTTTATTGGAATAATGTTCTAATATCCCTTATTAACTAACACTTTACATATAAAATCTGTATTTTCAATTTTTAGTTATAATTTCAGACCACAGATGAACCTTGGGAATTATTGAAAAGCAATTGTATTTAACAGCAAGATATATATTTTTAATATTTTCACTGGTATAAAATAATTCTTTAATATTGAAAGAATCTGAATCTGTAAAGTTGACTCTTCTCAATGGAGAGGTAATCATTTACATACTTTCACTATATTAAGAACTAAAGACAAAATTTGGATATTACTAAATTTGGTGATACTTAAGGGAAAATAGTCACATTAAAATATAAGAATTTATCGTTGAATGGTTAATTTAGAAGAAGGAAAGTCTGATATAGTATCAGAATGGAATATTATAGCTTCTTCATTGGAAAATCTCCCATTGGTACATGCATGTTTCTATAGTTTTTGCTGAGAGAGAAGGAAGATGAAGGAAAAGAGCTACTACTAAAATGACCAAGATGTCTGTAACGAAGACTGCAAGTTACCCACACAATATCCATTCCCTTCTTTTTCCTAAAAAAAAAAAAAATTTTATTCTGGGCAGCAAGAATCTTGGGTTAAAAAAATTTTCCCAGGGCTTCCCTGGTGGCGCAGTGGTTTAGAGTCCGCCTGCTGATGCAGGGGACATGGGTTCATGCCCCAGTCTGGGAAGATCCCACATGCCACAGAGCGGCTGGGCCCGTAAGCCATGGCCGCTGAGCCTGCGTGTCCGGAGCCTGTGCTCTGCAACAGGAGAGGTCACAACAGTGAGAGGTCCGCATAACGCAAAAAAATATATATATCTATATATATATTTCCCAGCCTCCCTTGCAGCTAGGTGTGGCCCTGAGATTGAGTTCTGACCAAAAAGATGACAACAAAAGCTGCTGATGTGCTTTCCTGTTAGAATCCCTAAAAGGCCAACAGACATCTATAACATACCTGTTGCCCTTTGCCTTTCCCCCTTTCTCTCTATCTGGAATGTGGACATAATAACTGAATCTTCAGCAATCATTTTGTGACTTTGAAGGTGGAAACCAGTGCTAAGATGGCAGAGCAGTAAATCAGAATGAGCCTGGGTCCCAGGAACCTTCATAGAATCATCTTATCAGTCCCTGGGATTTCCTGAGTACTACCTACCTCAAAACTTCCTTTCTGTGAGAGAAATAAACCCTTCATTTTTTAAAGCCATTATGAGCAGGATGCTGATTCTAGCTGTCAAATGTGATTTCTAAGTGCTACAACACATCCTGCCTCAAAAGAAAGACAATCCCAGACCTACATAACTTTAAGTTTTGGTGCTACAACACATCCTGCCTCAAAAGACAGACAATCCTAGACCTACATAACTTTAAGTTTTGGGGGACGAGAAAAGCATTGTGAGATGTTTTACTGCCTTCACTTGCCAAGTTAAATTTTTAAGTCTCATACTGAGAAATGATCAGCTATCCTTAGAAACTCTGCTTGGCCCAAGGGTCATGGCCCAAGGGAAATTTCTTCCCCCTCTTTGTGACAGTCAACCAAACCAAACAGCTCTCCACCAAGTACAAAAACAAGACTCAATTTAGCTTTAAACACCTGTGACTCTAAGTATACATGACCTCTTGAGGGAGATGAAATTGGCTCCTATGGATATTGTTACCTTTTTTTTTTTATCATTATAAGTATTTGTTCATAGGTGTGTTTCTCTCTAAACTGTGAGTTCCTTGAGGGCTGAGATGATCATATTAATCATTGTGTCCTGAAGGAATAGGAACTCCATAGATGGATGCTGAGTGAATGAGTGATTGAATGCACGAGTGAATGAATGAATTCCTAGGGTCTGAAGTTCTCAGGAATAGACTCTTCAAGGTACCTAAACTCTGATATGAGGACTGGTGGGAATGAGAGCCTTCAGCAAGCATCAGGCATATCCAGAAGCCAAGAAGAACCAGTTCATCCTTCTCTCTGCTGAAAAAAGTGGGGAGTAAGATAGGGATAAGAAAGCAGAGGAGTCCCCCTCCCTCCACATTCAGGGAAGAGACATTTCATATAAAAAAGATGGTACTGATTACACCACTGGTAATCTTTTTAATATTATGACAACAGGAATTTTTGTCTCCTTTTTTGATGTAGGAAAACAACCCACACTTAGATCCCTAGGAAAAATTATAAACTTTATGAGAAGGGCTTGCAGGGTGAGCAGTCATGAAGTAGAAGGAAGCATTTCCATCAGAAGGAAAAACATGGCAGCATGAAGAGCCTGGAGCATTTAGGGAGTCTTTACTACTCCATGCTATGCCTGTGTCCAAGCACAAAATTCTGCTCAAATTAGCAAGAGCAATTCTAAAATGAGTCCCCAAAGTGGCTTTTGTCTTCAAACACTTTACTCAAAAGAAATGTTTAAATAAAGTCCAATATGCAAAACAACAAAAGTGGAAATTCCCTGGTTGAAGAGGCAGATGAGAGACACAAGGACTACCTGTTCCCCATCTGTCCATCTACCGCTATTCCCATGTTGCCCTTGGTGGAGAAAGCACAGTCTGAAAATGACTCAGGACTATTTCCTTGATCAGCCTACAAATAAACCCATAGGCTATGGAAATATTCACTCCTTTACTCATTTCCCAGCAGCCGAATACCCCATTAGCCCCAAACAAGAACTTGACAACCAGAGCCTAGAGTCCAAAATGCCTCCCCTTTCCCTGCTGTGTTTTTTACCTGCTATTCCTCAAAATGAAGCAAGAGAGTAAATTATTCTTTTACCATTTGGCTGAATGTATTTCCTTCATTTGATAGTGTACCTTAGTTTTTAAAAAGTGATTTGTTAAATGGATTATGCAAAGTTTTAGCATTACTGACTAACATCTTTCCTCACATATGCTTATGTTAACTTCCCAAGACAGCCTTTGGCCATCAGAAAGACAAGGAGAGAGTCCAATTAGCTACCTTGATCCATTTTCCTTGATCAAACAACCTATTTGGTGATTCACATTCTTTCAGTTTCTCAGGTATAAATGTGATTTAGTGCCTTCCTATCTGGACACCAGATGTTTTACTTGAAAACAGTTTCTAGAATATAAATGGAATGAAAATCATGTTTTTATAAATTCAAATAAGGTAGCTTGTTTCTTTGAGAAAGTCTTTGGTGACTGAGCAAGGAAAGGAGTATTTTCATCAGATGAAACTTGGGCATTGCATAAGAAAGCACTGTGTAATCTTCCCACATAGCTTTGGGCACTCCATAAATATTAAACAGCAACAGTAAAACCACCACGGTCATGACCTGCAATACCCCTGGATTCTCTTGGCCTCTCATGAACACTAACTGTCTACCTGTCTAATGGTATAATATTTGTAAGAGAAAATCTGTAAACTGTAATCGTCTAAGTCTCTACTTAGTAGGAGAGGTTAGTGGTTCCTGTCAAGCAAGTTTAAAAGTTCAAGTATTTCTTTCTAGATGCTGATAATAAATTTAGTCACTTCTATGCTCAGTTACTTAGTAGGGATAACTTAGGGTCAAGATGTTGTTGTTAAAGCAAAGTTCAATTATAAGAGTAGATCTTGTGCATTCTTCAAGTTTACTCATTGTATGGGGGAAATTGGCAAAAATGGTAAAAGCTTACAAATTTCCAGTTATAATATGAAAACATGCTGGGAATCTAATGTACAGCTAGTGACTATAGTTAACAATACTGTATTGTGTATTTAATACTTGGTATTTTGTGGTAATTTTATATTTTAAAATTTGTTAAGGTTTCTTTGTAGTCAAATGGAATATTCTGTACATCAAGTCTAATGACTTTATAATTTATGGCTTATTTTTCATCTGTATGATCTATCCAATTCTGAAAGAGCTGCATTAAATTGTCCACTATAATTGCATTTTGATCAAGTTCTCCTTGCATTTCTAATAGCTTTTGCTTTGTGTGACAGCTGTTATATGTAATACATACATTTTTATTATTGTATAATCTTCATAAACTTGGGTTTTTTTCCAGTTTGAGAAATGATTGACATACAGCACTGTATAAGTTTAAAGTGTACAGCATAAATAGACTTGTTTTTTGTGTGTACAGCATAAATAAACTTGGTTTTTATCACTAAAAAAAAAATGCTAAGAGAGTAGATCTTAAAAGTTCTCAAAAAAATTTTTATAACTGTGAGGTGATGAATGTGTTAACTAATCTTACTGTGGTAATTGTTTAACAGTAAGTATATACATATATTGAATCATTATGATATATACCTTAAACTTACACAGTGCTATATGTCAATTATATATCAATAAAGCTGGGGAAATTTTTGCTTATTATATTTGTTTGCTAGAGCTGCCATAACAAAGTGACACTGATTGGGTGGCTTAAATGACAAGGTTTCTCACAGTTCTAGAAGCTAGATATCTGAGTTGGAGGTGTCAGCAGGGTTGGTTTCGGCTAAGGCCAGTCTCCTTAGCTTACAGGTCATCTTCTCTCTGTGTCTTTACATGGTCTTTCCTTTGTGTTTATTTGTGTCCTGATCTTTTCTTCTTATAAGGACACCTGTCATATTGGATTCAGACCAATACATAGGACCACATTTAAATTTAATTTCTTCTTTAAGGGCCTTATCTCCAAATAGAGTCACATTCTGAGGTATTAGGAGTTAGAATTTCAACATACGAATTTTAAGAGGACGCAGTTTGGCCCATAACACATTTTAATTTGAAGGAGCTTCATACTCACTTACTACAAATCTCTCATTTTATATTTGAGGAAATCAGATCTAGAGAGGTAAAGTGACATGCACAAGAAGAGATTTGCCGTAGGGATAGAATGAGATAGGGACAGAACAGTCCATTGCTCTTTCTCTGAAAATTTAGAGAGGGAAGAGATTGTTCCATGAATACTTTGCTGTGTTCAGTGGAGTTGTAGTATAAAAACCATTCCAGTAGTCTTTGACCATTGTTGACGTATGGATTGGACACAGTGAAGTTTACATTAGAATGATTCACTTCCTTTTAGTCCCAGATGTAACTGCACTGACTTATGGTCTTGATTTACAAGCAAAACCGTGCGACTTCACTTACCTATCAAAGAGTGCATGCATTCTAAGTACCCTCAAGACAATCCACTGGGAGTGGGAAGAAAATATTAGAATTCCTAGATTACATTTTTCATCCTAAAGTGGGAAACAAATTAGTTTAGATGCATTAAATTTTGGATTGACACTGGTCAGGTGTCATGTGGCACTGAAGGAAGAATGGACATTTCCCAGAGAGGCACTTTAAGGTGTTGCCATGACTTACAGCTTATATCATGTCTGGTTAAATGAATTTATGGTTTATATTATCTGGTTTGAACTAAATTACCCCTCTCAAAAATGAACAAATGGCTTTAAAACATTCTTTCAAAGAAACTTCAGATTGAAGATAGCATAAATAATACAGCACAAGTCAATAAGAAGATTCCTGAGCTGACTTTTCTTCCTAGTATAAGCTCATCATTGGACACAATAAAACAGTGATGACCTAATTGTATCTGACATATTGAATCACATTCCTTTCATGCTCTTTTCTTTTTAAAGGAGAAAAAAAACCCCATAAGATTTTGTATGATAGAAAAAACTTTAAAAAAAAATACTGCTTATTTTATTTCATCCTTTATACACTTAATTATGGTCATGCGTTCATCATGTGCAAAACATGTACATCGGATGCTATAATGTACCACATATATGTTTTGCAACATTCATAATGACATGTGTAAACATATACATACTGTAAATCCTTGCTCAAACTATTTTTTGCTGTTGTACTGTATGAGCTAAAATGTTTGGTCACTGGCATTTGAAATGGTGAAAAGACAAAAGAGGTGCTTTCCCACAAGCAGCTGCCCTGCCTTTCTTCTATAGCCTTCCGGTAGTCAGGAGTGATTTGTACTTTGTTGCACTGTTTTTGGTTTTAGCTTTTCATTAAAGTTTAACATACATACAAAAGTTGCATAAATCACAATTTTTCCCAAAGTGAGCACATTCATGTCTGCAACACCCAGATGAAGAAACTGAACAACTCCAAGACACCAAGTGCTGCTCTCATGCCCACTTCTAATCACTAGCCCAGCCAAGGTTAATAACTATCATGTGTTTACACCATAGCTTAGCTGTGCCTGCTTTTGAACTATATGTAAATGGAATCATGCTGTCTTTTCATTTTTGATTTGTAGGAGTTCTTTATATATTCTGGATGCAACCTCTTTGTACTGAAAATATGTATGTATTTATATGTAGTAAAAAAATATCCTCTTCCACTCTGTGGCTTGGCTTGCCTTTTTACTCTTTAAATGGTGTCTTTTGATGAACAGGAGTTCTTCATTTTAGTATATTTCTAATGTATCAAAAATGTTTCTTTTATAAGTATGTCTTATTTAAGAAATTTTTGGGACTTCCCTGGTGGCACAGTGGTTAAGAATCTGCCTGCCAGTGCACACAGGTTCGATCCCTGGTCTGGGAAGATCCCTCACGCCATGGAGCAACTAAGGCCATGTGTCACAACTACTGAGCCTGTGCTCTAGTCGTGCCTCTAGGAGCCACAAGTACTGAGCACATGTGCCACATTTACTGAAGCCTGCACGCCTAGAGCCCATGCTCTACAACAAGAGAAGCCACCTCAATAAGAAGCACACAACCGCAGCAAAGAGTAGCCCCTGCTTGCAGCAACTAGAGAAAGCCCGTGCACAGTCAATGAAGACCCAATGAAGCAAAAACAAATAAATATTTTAAAAATCTTTTTAAAATCTTTTTTTTTACATCTTTATTGGAGTATACTTGCTTTACAATGGTGTGTTAGTTTCTGCTTTATAACAAAGTGAATCAGTTATACATATACATA
>NW_020172737.1:0-11644 GCF_003031525.2 Neophocaena asiaeorientalis asiaeorientalis | reverse complement strand
CTCCCCTCCCACCCTCCCTATCCCACCCCTCTAGGTCATCACAAAGCACCGACCTGATCTCCCTGTGCTTTGCCTATTTTGAGGTCATGAAAGTGTTCTCCTTTGTATTATTTTAAAGTTTTACTGTTTTGCCTTTAAATTTAGATCTGAAATGCATCTAAAATTATTTTTTTGATATAAGGTAGTGGCCAAGATTCATATTTTTATATAGATATTCCAATTAACCAGCATTATTTATTTTAAAATGCTCTCATTTTCCCCACTGCACTGCATTGTTATATTTTTCATAGAACTGTGACTATTAATGTTTGGGTCTGTTTCTGAATTTTCTATTCTGTTCCATTGGTCTATTCTTAAATTTTTAATCTACCCTTGCATCAATACCACACTCTTTTATAGCTTTAAATTAGGTTTTCAATTTGGTAGATTAACACCTCCATCTTTGTTTTTCAAGATTGTTTTGACTTTTTTAGATCCTTTGCACTTACATACAAATTTTAGAATTTGTGAGGTTCCACTAAAAATGCTGGAATTTCAATTGTAATCACATTGAATTTGTAGCTCAATTTGGAAAGAATTGACATCTTCACAATACTGAGTCTACCAATCTATGAACATGGTATATTGCTCCATTTATTTATGTCTTTAACTTCTACCAGCGGACTTCCCTGGTGGCGCAGTGGTTGAGAGTCCGCCTGCCGATGCAGGGGACGCGGGTTCGTGCCCCGGTCCGGGAGGATCCCACATGCGGCGGAGCGGCTGGGCCCGTGAGCCATGGCCACTGAGCCTGTGCGTCCGGAGCCTGTGCTCCGCAACGGGAGAGGCCACAACAGTGAGAGGCAAAACTTCTACCAGCAATGAATCATGGTTTTTCAGTTTAAAATGTAAATTTTAGTTTTCACATCTTACATTAAATTTATTCTCAGATATTTGCTATTTTCTATTGCTATTATAATGGCATCTTTTTAAAATGTCAATTTCAAGTTATTTGTTGTTGGTGTATAGAAAAGAAATGTTAGCAAAAGATCTTTTTTTCAGATATCATGCCAAGTTCACTTAATTCTAATTTTTTTTCTTGTAACCTGCAAGCTTGCTAAATTCATTTATTAATTATAATGGCTTGTCTCTAGATTCATTTAAATTTTTGACAAGATCATGTTGTCTATAAATAATGCAGATATTTAATTTCTTCCTTTCCAATACACATGACTTATATTTATGTATGTATGTATTTGTCATTAACATACCAACTAAGACCTTCAATTCAATATTGAATAGAAGTAGTTATGAGAGACTTCCATGTCTCATTCTCAGCCTCATGGGAAATCTTACACTATTTCATCATAATTATGATGTTCACTCACAGTGTTTTTTAATCTTTTGTAGATAGTCCTTATCAACCCAGGAAGTTCCTTTCTGTTTCCATTGTGTTAAGAGTTTCATGATAGATTATAAATTTATTTGAATTTTATCATATACTTTTCATGCATCTATTTTTATATGATGAATTACATTTTTTGAGTTTTGCTTAATATTAAAACCCTTACATTCCTGGAATAAAGTTGTGATGTGCTACCCTACTGTCATTCTATTGGGTTCAATTAGATAATGTTTTGGTTAGGATTTCTATATCTAAGCTGATGAAAGACATGGGTTTATAATTTTTCTTTCTTTTAATGATCTTGTCAGTTTAGAGATCGAGATTATAGATTACACCACCTTAAAAAAGAGTTAGGAAGTATTTTTTTCTATTTATATCCTCTGGAAGAATTTAAGATTCATGCTATTTCTTCCTTCCATATTTTCAAACTCTACTTATGAAGACATCTCAGTTTTTCGTGATAAGGATTTTAATTAACCATATCAAATTTTTTAGCCAATATAGAGATATTCAAATGTTTTCATTTCTTCTATCAACTGTGTTAAGTTGTGTTTTTGAAGAATTGGTCTTTTTTCTGAATTTTTTAATATATTGGCATAAAATTACTTACAATACCTTCTTATTTTCTTCTTAATGTCATTTGGGTCTGCAGTAATGTCTCCTGCTTCATTCTTGGCATTAGTAATTTGTGTTTTCTCTATTTTTTTCCTTGGTTGATCTTTCTAATAGTTTATCAATTTTACTAATGTTTTCAAGGAACCAACTTTTCGTTTGGTTGATTTATTCTGTTTTACATTCATTTTCTATTTCACTGCTTTTTGTTCTCATCTTGTTTTCTTCCTCCTGCTTGGATTTGACTTGCTGTTTCTATTTTCTAGCTTATTGAGAAGGAAGCTTAAATCATGGATTTTCAGTTTTTATTATTTTCTAAAATATCATTAAAGCCTCTAAATTTTCCTCTGAGCACTCCTGTAGTCACATGTCACAAATTTTGATATATCATATCATTACCATTCAGTTCAAAATTTTAAGTTTCTTCTTTACCTATTGGTTATTTAAGAGGATATCAGTCAACTGAACCAGCAGTTGGACATTTTCTGGCTGTTTGTTATTCATTTCTATCTTATTTACACTGTAGACAGAGAACATGCCCAGAATAATTTTAATCTTTTGACACTTGTTAGGGTTTGCTTTTAACCAACATATCATTGATTGTGGTAAAGGTTTACTGTGCACTTGAAAAGCACAAATTTGGATGTTGCTGGATGCAGTATCTGTATATGTCATTTAGATTAAGTCATACAGATATTCTATATTCTTAATGATACTGACATATTTCTATGTCTCTTTTTAGCTCTATCAACATTTGCTTTATTTTTAAACGATATTATCAGGCACATACAAATGTAGGATTGCAATATATTCCTGTTCATCTGACTCATTTATAGTTGTGAAATGTCTCTCTTAATCTCTGGTAATACTTACTTTAAAGATTATTTTTCCTGGTATTAGTGTAACTACACCAGCTTTCTTTTCATTGATGCTTTGTGTGTTCTCTTTAAACCATTTGTTTTACTTTAAACTCCTTACATGTAAGATGTACCTCTTGTAATCAACATATACTTAAATTTTTGTTTTTCAGAAAATCTCACCATCTTAGTCTTTTACTGACAGTATTTAGTGAATTTACATTTAACATAATTAATGAGAGAATGGATTTATACATAACATCTTACTATTTGTTTTTTACTTGACCATCTGATTTATGTTTTTTCTTCCTTCATTTGGATCTAATTATATGTATGTTAGATATTTTCTCTGTGTCCCACATATCTACTGCACTCTTACCGTTATTTCCATTCTTTTTCTATGTATGCTTTATTTAGGGACATATTCTATTAATATGCCTCCTAGTTCTTTAATCCTTTTTTTTTTTACACATCTTTATTGGAGTATAATTATTTTGCAATGGTGTGTTAGTTTCTGCTTTATAACAAAATGAATCAGCTATACATATACATATATCCCCATATTGTTTTTTTTGCGGTACGTGGGCCTCTCACTGTTGTGGCCTCTCCCGTTGTGGAGCACAGGCTCTGGACACACAGGCTCAGCAGCCATGGCTCATGGGCCCAGCCGCTCCACGGCACATGGGATCTTCCCAGACCGGGGCATGAACCCGTGTCCCCTGCATCAGCAGGCGGACTCTCAACCACTGCGCCACCAGGGAAGCCCTATTTTTAGTTTTTTAAGGAACCTCCATACTGTTCTCCATAGTGGCTGTATCAATTTACATTCCCAACAACAGGGCAAGAGGGTTCCCTTTTCTCCACACCCACTCCAGCATTTATTGTTTGTAGTTTAATCCTGCCTTGTTCTGTGTCTAGTCTATGTTAAATCCATCTATTGTATATTAATTTCATATATTGTATCTTTTATTTTTGAAATTTTCATTTGCTTTTTTCTACATTCCAATTCTCTGGTGAAATTTTTCCATTTTTTAACCTATATTGCTTTCTTTTTTTCTTTTCTTGAGTATGATAATTAAAGTTATTTGAAAGCCCATGTTGTTTAACTACAATGTCTAGATCACCCATAAGTCTGTTTCTACAGCCTGATTTTTCTCTTGGGGTTTTGCTATATGATTGTGTTTCTTGACATATATAATGACTTTTGTTTACATAACAAACATGATAACCAGATAATGTTATATTTCACCAGAGAAAGTTAATCACTTCTCCTAGGTATAATGGGCTCAGGGGAAGGGTGATCCTCTTTATCCAGCTAAGGACTAAGCTGAGTCAAGGCTGTGTTGCAATTTTAGTAAGACAGTCTAGCTCTAATTTAACCTGGTTCCTAGAGCAAGGCACTTTTAAAAGCAAAAGTTTTTAACTGGGAGCCTAGTGAATCTTTTGTTTCTCTAGAACCAAGAGGCTCTGGGAAATCCCCCTCTGTATTTGTTAGCCTTATAGATACCTTCAGAATTTGGCATATATCTTGAAGAGAAAAGTAATCATGTATTTGAGACTCCTTGAACCAAAATTTTCAGCCAATGCCTGGAACTGACAGAATCCTTCAGAAAAAAAAAAAAAAGAGAGAATGAAGATTATCAGCTAAACTCTAAAATGTTCTCCCTTCTCCAGAACTGTAATCCTTCTGTTTCTCTTTGCTTCTCCATTTATTTAATGTCTTTAAACATATGGATTTTTGTGTGTGTTTTATCTGTCTTTTCTGATTGTTCTCAGCAGGAATGCAAGTTTGACATAAACTACTCCATTCTACCCAGTGATGGGAGTCCTCAGTCTATGTTTGGGAAGTAAAGGAACCAGCAGTCTTAATTACTTGCTACCTGAAAAAGAGTTTTTAATTTGCAAGTTCCACTAAGGAGTTTTTCTTCTTTGGTTGTTTTATGAGGAAACGATTACTTTAGGGACAATATTCATTTTTAAAATCCTGTTTGTTTAAAGGCTGAGAGCAACATGGAATAACAAAGTTGAATAATCCTTTTGTAGTTTGAAAACTGGCCAGGCACAGGGTAATTATAAAAAGCAACCAGTTAAATGAACATAAAGCAAGCTGGAAAGAAATCTACAGAACATGGTGACTTATGTAATGTTCTCTTCTCACTGTCATGTAGAAATCTTCTGCTGCATTGACTAAATGTCAAATGGAGTAGTTGAGAACACTGTGGGGCTTCTTAAATATACTACACAACATCATTTGCAAACTTCCCCTGCAACAGGAGCAAGTTATTCTTAAAAATTACTTTTTCATTATATATTAATTCTGATCCAAATTTCATTAGGATATGAAACTTACATAGAGTAAAATACTTATTCATATGAATATATCTTTCTCTGAGGATGTTATTTTGTAATTATTATGTATCACATTTTCAATAAGAGTATAATCTTTTCCTTCAAATGTCTGAAGATGCCCAATGAATCCTAGAATAATGTATTAAATTTTTCCTATTAACATAACTAAATTCTGCGCTTCTACTTTATTATAACTTATAACCACTAATAATAAAAATATTAATAATTTTAATATACTAATGTCTAAAGATTGTTAAATGCATACTATGGGTCAGGCCTAGTGCTTACTGCTCATATGTACCAATTCCTTGAGTCATTGCATCAGCTGTGTAAGGTAAGTATTTTTGATTTAATTTTATAGATGAGGAAACTAAGTTTAGGTTCATACACAGGTTTGTTTGATACCAAAAGTAATACTCTTATCCACAACTATATGCTGTCTCTGAGGATAAATGAAAGCTGATGTATTGATTTCCAATTTAACAGGTACCTACTTCTTGGTCAAATTTCATCAGATTGACAGACTGGTAAATAGAGAAAAGTGCAGGTGAAACTTATCATTTCTATACTTATTCATATGAATATATCTTTCTCAGAGGATGTTATTTTGTAATTATTATGTATCACATTTTCAATAAGAGAGTAATCTTTTCCTTCAAATGTCTGAAGATGCCCAGTGAATCCTAGAATAATGTATTAAATTTTTCCTATTAACATAACTAAATTCTGCACTTCTACTTTATTATAACTTATAACCACTAATAATAAAAATATTAATAATTTTAATACAATAATGTCTAAAGATTGTTAAATGCATACTATGGGTCAGGCCTAGTGCTTACTGCTCATATGTACCAATTCCTTGAGTCATTGCATCAGCTGTGTAAGGTAAGTATTTTTGATTTAATTTTATAGATGAGGAAACTAAGTTTAGGTTCATACACAGGTTTGTTTGATACCAAAAGTAATACTCTTATCCACAACTATATGCTGTCTCTGAGGATAAATGAAAGCTGATGTATTGATTTCCAATTTAACAGGTACCTACTTCTTGGTCAAATTTCATCAGATTGACAGACTGGTAAATAGAGAAAAGTGCAGGTGAAACTTATCATTTCTATCACTGTCAGAGGCTCAAATAAATGTTGACTGCAGAGAAAATGTTGCAGCTAAAATGAGTTTCTGGCATTATCTGAAAATCACAATTTTCTGCCACATCTCTATCCAACAGGACTTAAGAAGCTGACCTTATGATTTCTTCCTGCCCCTTTCTTTCCCCCAAGATAGCCCTTCTGTCCCTACTTTCTTGCTTCCTCTTCAGTGTCTAGTGGACTAATCTGACCCCAGCTACCTAGAGTTTCTCCAGTTGAAGGAGATTGGGCTATACTTAAGGTTTGTACTTATAAAGTGATTATGAAATTTTCTTCCGTCATTCAGTTTTGTGTGATATCTCTGGGCAATTTCTGATGTTGCTGCTGTAGCAACAGCATATTTGGTGCTTGTCAGAGACAGGAGCATTTTGAAATTGTGAGGGAGGAGCCATGATTTAAAATGTGCTACAAATTGCTCTCAGTGCTAGAATACAAATTCAAATATGATAGTTGATACCAATCTGCAATGTATTTTGGAGTAATCCCAATTGCTTATGAAAATCCCTTGATGGTTTAGGGATACATTTTGTCTACCAAACAGTCACTCTGACTGCATTGAGAACTCAGACACAATTTTTTAAATGCAGAAAAGATTTCAGAATAAATTAGACTTTTTTTAAACCCCAAGTGTTCAAAATAGAGGCATCTTTGCTTTAAGCATCAAGGCCTTGTAAGACTTTGCATATAGGGTGGCTCTGAGAAAAATTCCATTCCTGGTAAATATGACTGGGAATGTCAACTGTGCACAACTTTAAATGATATGTGTTTGGTAGGCATTTTTGTACATGAAGAGTGAATAGTGCATTTCTCATCATTTCTTTTCACAATGTCTTTATTGAGCAAGAACAAATATGTTAGTATGTGCTAACCTACACACACACACACACACACACACACACATAAATCCACTGGCAGCTGTTTCTACAATAGCCTAAAGAGCGCCAGAGTGGAATGCAACGTGGCTATTGAATCAACAGAGCTATATCATATTTTGATTATTTGTTTAGACTCCAACACATCTATAATGCATTACTTGTTTAGAATTTGAGAATAAATTCATCATAAACAAATCTCGAGTTCAAGTGTCTGTATCTAAATTGAGGGAAGAAATGCACAAAGGCACAGCTAGCTAGACTAATAGCACACTGTCACCAGCAGTGGGAAGAAACATTCCCAATGGGCTTGACTTGAGCCATTATTATCTGAATGGGATGGTCAGCAAGAAGGCATTGAGGGGTGGGAAACAAAGAGACAAACGTTTTTACGGCAATGAGCATGGTCCTTACCCTTGGAAAACCCCAAGAGAATTCCTCAACACTATTCCCCAGATCAAGGATAGACCAGGATTCACTGTTATAGAGGGGTAGGAGGACAACAGACCCTTCTCATGTTGTAAGTTAAAGCCTTGTATTTGCTCTGGCTGCCATAACAAAATACCACAGATTGGGTGGCTTAAATGACAGAAATTTATTTTCTCACGATTCTGGAGGGTAGAAGTCTGAGATCAAGGTATCAACAAACTTGGTTTTTTCTGAGGCCCCTCTCCTTGACTTGAAGATGACCATCTTCTCCCTGTGTCTTCACATCATCTTCCTTCTGTGTCCTAATTTCCTTTTCTTACAAAGACACCAGTCATATTGAATTAGGGCCCATCCAAATAACCTCATTTTAACCTAATTACCTCTTTAAAAGCCCTATCTTCATCAAATACAGTCACACTCTGAAGTGCTGGGGGTTAGGGTTTCGATATATGAATTTTTTTTTGTAGGTGTTTGTTCTTTAATTCTTCTAGGTCTTTGTTAAACATTTCTCTCTTTTTTTGAATTTTATTTATTTTTTTATACAGCAGATTCTTATTCTATATATTAATTTAAGGGGACACAGAAATCAGTCCATAACAAGCCTAGACATTGATACTAATTATATTTCATCTCTACTGAGTTTCCCAATTCCTCATGCTTTTGCAACATTAGCCACAAATATGTTGACATATTTGGGCACCCTCTGCTTGATATGGTAAAAACATGGTATTGAGGAAGCCAATAGAGGACTTTAACACTTCTTGGTCCCACAATGGGTCTACCAGTGTCACGTGTGCAGTTAAGCTGTGGAGGACAGAATTATAGTTCAAGCTTGGCTGTGTGACTTGCTTTGGCCAATAAAATGTGAGTGGAAGTGAGATGCTCCTCCTACAAGCAGAAGCATAAGAGCCATTGCACAGCTCTACCATGTTAGCCTTTCCTTTGGCAGTGAGCCGTAAATTTTCTCAAATAGGGCACAAAACATGAGCAAAATAAGCCTTTGTTGTTATAATCTGCCTATATTTTAGAATTGTTTGTTACCGTAGTACAGTTTAGCCAAAGCTGCATGATGCATACTGCACTCTCATCCCTGCCCCTGAGGCTCCTGACCATCCATGTTACACTGTTCACCAGTTGCTAGAAACCCCACCAGCATATTCCATGCAGATCCATCTGCCCACCCTGGGTAGTGTCATAATTTCTTCCTGCCCAAATAAGACTCTAATTCCTTTTTTCCCTCAATCAGCAATCAGGAAAGCAACCTGACCAAAGTGACACATAGAAAGGTAGGTATGTGGCAAACCCTGCTGCTCAGCTTGACAAATAACTTTGCTGTGGAAAACCTCTAATTTATTTTATTATTTATTTATTTTGCGGTACGCGGGCCTCTCACTGCTGCGACCTCTCCCGTTGTGGAGCACAGGCTCCGGACGTGCAGGCTCAGCGGCCATGGCTCACGGGCCCAGCCACTCTGTGGCATGTGGAATCCTCCCAGAATGGGGCACGAACCCGTGTCCCCTTCATTGGCAGGTGAACTCTCAACCGCTGAGCCACCAGGGAAGCCTGGAAAACCTCTAATTTAAAGAAAGATGTATTAATCCAAATAAAAAAGTCTCTCTAATAATGAGATTTCAAAAATGTTGTCTGAAAAAAAAATGTTTGGGGAACAGGAAAGACATTCCAGCACCTCTAACATTGCCATATGTACTTACTAGATATCTCTCCCTGCCACTGTTACAAAAAACTTCAAAGCATAAATGCTAGTGAGTTATAACTTGAACTGTATATCCCTATAGTTACTTACTAACAGTAGGCACTGTGCAGCGCTCTTCATATGCACTATTCCATATAATCTCTTCAAAAGCTCTATAAAATAGGTACAATGTATTATCCCCACACTACAGACAAGACTCTGGTCATATGGCAGGTGAGTGGCACAGCCCATGATCATTACTACTGTGCTATTTAGCAATGACATCAATGTATTCTTTATTCCAAGAATCTAAGAAAAAATAAAGCATCATTGTGAATTTTTTAGATGTGTCTTCCTTTTACCTTATGGCACATGGGATAAAGGGGTTTGGGGTTGCGGTGGGAATAGAGGCAGGTATTTCTCATTAGAATGATTTAGTAAGTTCAAAACTCAATGTTGATCTAAACTTCTACCTCAACAATTATAAATAATAGATGAGAAAGAAAAAGTAACAAAAAGAAAAATAAGCAACAAACAGGAAATATGTATCAAGACTGAGCAAAATTGTCCTATGGATCTAAAAACAGACAGAAACCCAAAACAATGATGGAGGGGAGTAAGGATGCTCAAACCATGACCTTTCAGACTCTGCTGGTAACCGTGACACTTGTTCCTACAAGATAAGGGAGACTAAAATAGTTCCATGCCATGCAGGTGCCTAGAGCCAAGTTCATTTCTTGAAGCTAGAAGCTGGAGGTGGCCACTGCTCCTGAAAGGAGGGTAGTTGTCTTTTTTGTAATGCTGCTGAATAAAGCCTGAGGCTTCGGATGTTACAAAGCCTGGGGTCTGGCAAAGTAGGAGGAACCAAGCTTCCTTCTGGGTATGTGAATGGAGCAGCTAACTCCCTAGAACCTGCAAAAATAGTGTAGAATTAGGCACGGAACCAGATGGCAGAGTAGAAGGATGTGCTCTCACTCCCTCTTATGAGAACACCAGAATCACAACTAGCTGCTGTACAATCATTGACAGGAAGACATAGGAACTCATCAAAAAAGATACCCCACAACTAAACACAAAGGAGAAGCCACAATGAGATGGTAGGAGGGGCGCAATCACAGTAAAATCAAATCCCATAACTGCTGGATGGGTGACTCACAGACTGGAGAACATTATACCACAGAAGTCCACCTACTGTAGTGAAGGTTCTGAGCCCCACGTCAGACTTCCCAACCTGGGGATCCGGCAACAGGAGGAGGAATTCCTAGAGAATCAGACTTTGAAGGCTAGTGGAATTTGATTGCCGGACTTCAACAAGACTGGGCGAAACAGAGACTCCACTCTTTGAGGGCACACACAAAGTATTGTGTATATCAGGACCCAGGGGAAGGAGAAGTGACCCCATAGGAGACTGAACCAGACCTACATGCTAGTGTTGGAGAGTCTCCTGCAGAGGAGGGGGGTGGCTGTGGCTCACCAAGGGGACAAGGACTCTGGCAGCAGAAGTTCTGGGAAGCACAACCAACAGGGAGGGAACCCAGCCCCACCCATCAGCAGTCAAGAGGATTAAAGTTTTACTGAGCTTTGCTCACCAGAGCAATAGTCAGCTCTACCCACCAACAGTCCCTCCCATCAGGAAACCTACACAAGCCTCTTAGATAGCCCCATCCACCAGACAGCAGACAACAAAAGCAAGAAGAACTACAATCCTGCAGCCTGTGGATCAAAAACCACATTCACAGAAAGATAGACAAGATGAAAAGGCAGAGGGCTAAGTATCAGATGAAGGAACAAGATAAAACCCCAGAAAAACAACTAAATGAAGTGGAGATAAGCAACCTTCCAGAAAAAGAATTCAGAATAATGGTAGTGAAGATGACCAGGACCTCGGAAAAAGAAAGGAGGCAAAGATTGAGAAGATGCAAGAAATGTTTAACAATGACCTAGAAGAATTAAAGAACAAACAGAGATGAACAATACAATAACTGAAATGAAAACTACACTAGAAGGAATCAATAGCAGAATAACTGAAGCAGAAGAACTGATAAGTGACCTGGAAGATCTAGAAGGAATCAATAGCAGAATAACTGAAGCAGAAGAACTGATAAGTGACCTGGAAGACAGAATGGTGGAATTCACTGCTGCAGAACAGAATAAACAAGAAAAGAATGAAAAGAAATGAAGACAGCCTAAGAGACCTCTGGGACAACATGAAATGCAACAACATTTGCATTATAGGTGTCCCAGAAAGAGAGGAGAGAAAGAAAAGACCCAAGAAAATATTTGAAGAGATTATAGTCAAA
>NW_020172736.1:970-1082 GCF_003031525.2 Neophocaena asiaeorientalis asiaeorientalis | reverse complement strand
TTACAGGGGAAAAAACGTAGAAAACACAAACACATGGAGGCCAAACAAGACGTTACTAAGTAACCAAAAGGTCACTGAAGAAATCAAAGAGGAAATCAAAAAATACCTAGAG
>NW_020172736.1:0-205 GCF_003031525.2 Neophocaena asiaeorientalis asiaeorientalis | reverse complement strand
GACCAATATCACTGATGAATATAGATGCAAAAATCCTCAACAAAATATTAGCAAACAGAATCCAACAACACATTAAAAGGATCATACACCGTGATCAAGTGGGATTTATCCCAGGGATGCAAGGATTCTTCAATATACGTAAATCACTCAATGTGATAAACCATATTAACAAATCGAAGAATAAAAATCATATGATCATCTCAAT
>NW_020172735.1:2348930-2453827 GCF_003031525.2 Neophocaena asiaeorientalis asiaeorientalis | reverse complement strand
GACAAGGGATTAATCTCTAAAATATATAAACAGCGCATGCAACTCAATATCAAAAAGAAACAAACAACCATTCAAAAATGGGCTGAAGATCTAAATAGACATTTCTCCAAATAAGACATACAGATGGCCAAAAAGCACATGAAAGAGGGAGACCTTCAAGATGCCGGAAAAATAAGACGTGGAGATCACCTTCCTCCCCACAAATACATGAAAAATACATCTACATATGGAACAACTCCTAGAGAACACCTACTAACTGCTAGCAGAAGACCTCAGACCTCCCAAAAGGCAAGAAACTCCCCACGTACCTGGGTAGGACAAAAGAAAAAAGAAAAAACAGAGACAAAAGAATAGGGACAGGACCTGCACCATGGGGCGGGAGCTGTGAAGGAGGAAAAGTTTCCACACACTAGGAAGCCCCTTTACTGGTGGAGACAGGGCTGGTGTGGGGGAAGCTTTGGAGCCACGGAGGAGAGAGCAGTGTGTGCAGAGGGCAAAGTGGAGAGATTCCCGCACAGAGGATAGGTGCCAACCAGCACTCACCAGCCCGAGAGGCTTGTCTGCTCACCTGCCAGGGTGGATGGGGGATGGGAGTTGAGGCTCAGATCCCAGGGAGAGGATGGGGGTTGGCTGCATAAACACAGCCTGAAGGGGGTAGTGTGCCACAGCTAGCCAGGAGGGAGTCCAGGAAAAAGTATGGAACTGCCGAAAAGACAAGAGACTTCTTGCCTCTTTGTTTCGCAGTGCATGAGGAGAGGGGATTAAGAGCACCATCTAAACGAGCTCCAGAGACTGGTGCGTGCCGCAGCTATCTGTGTGGACCTGAGAGATGGGCATGAGACTCTAAGGCTGCTGCTGCAGCCACAAAGAAGCCTGTGTGCAAGTCTTGTCTGCTCACCTGCCAGGGTGGATGGGGGATGGGAGTTGAGGCTCAGATCCCAGGGAGAGGATGGGGGTTGGCTGCATAAACACAGCCTGAAGGGGGTAGTGTGCCACAGCTAGCCAGGAGGGAGTCCAGGAAAAAGTATGGAACTGCCGAAAAGACAAGAGACTTCTTGCCTCTTTGTTTCGCAGTGCATGAGGAGAGGGGATTAAGAGCACCATCTAAACGAGCTCCAGAGACTGGTGCGTGCCGCAGCTATCTGTGTGGACCTGAGAGATGGGCATGAGACTCTAAGGCTGCTGCTGCAGCCACAAAGAAGCCTGTGTGCAAGCATAGGTCACTATCCACACCTCTCTTCCCAGGAGCCTGTGCAGCATGCCACTGCCAGGGTCCCATGATCCAGGGACAATGTCCCCAGGAGAACACACGGCGTGCCTCAGGGTGTTGCAACGTCATGATGGCCTCTTCCGCCGCAGGCTTGCCCCATATTCCATACCCCACCCTCCCCCCAGCCTGAGTGAGCCAGAGCCCCCTAATCAGCTGCTCCTCTAACCCCGTCCTGTCTAAACAAAGAACATATGCTCTCAGGCAACCTATACGCAAAGGTGGGGCCAAATTCAAAGCTGAACCCCAGGAGCTGTGTGAACAAAGAAGAGAAAGGGAAATCTCTCCCAGCAACCTCAGGAGCAGTGGATTAAATCTCCACAATTAACTTGAGGTACCCTGCATCTGTGGAATACCTGAATAGAAAACGAATCATCCGAAATTGAGGCAGTGGACTTTGGGAGCAACAGTATATATATATTTTTCCTTTTTCTCTTTTTGTGAGTGTGTATGTGTATGCTTCTGTGTGTAATTTTGCCTGTATAGCTTTGCTTTTACCATTTGTCCTAGGGTTCTGTCTCCCCGTTTTCTTTGTTTTATTTTTTAGTATAGTTTTTAGCACTTCTTATCATTGGTGGATATGTTTTTTGGTTTGGTTGCTCTCTTCTTTCTTTCTTGTTTTTAATTACTTTTCATTTTTTTTTTTACTTGTAATAATTATTTTAATAACTTTATTTTATTATTATTATATTTTTCTTTCTTTCTTCTTTATTTTCTCCCTTTTATTCTGAGCCGTGTGGATGACAGGATCTTGGTGCTCTGGCCAGGTGTCAGGCCTGTGCCTCTGAGGTGGGAGAGCCGAGTTCAGGACATTGGTAAACCAGAGACCTTCTAGCTCCATGTAATATCAAATGGCAAAAATCTCCCAGAGATCTCCAACTCAACACCAGGACCCAGCTCCACTCAATGACCAGCAAGTTACAGTGCTAGATACCCTATGCAAAACAACTAGAGAGACAGGAACACAACCCTACCCACTAGTGGAAGGGCTGCCGAAAATCATAAAAACGTCACAGACGCCCCAAAAGACACCAATGGATGCGGACGTGCCCACCAGCAAGACAAGATCCAGCCTTATCCACCAGAACACAGGCACTAGTCCCCTCCACTAGGAAGCCTACACAACCCACTGAACCAACATTAGCCACTTGGTGCAGACACCAGAAACAATGGGAACTACGAACCTGCAGTCTGCAAAAAGGAGACCCCAAACATGGTAAGTTAAGCAAAATGAGAAGAGAGAGAAACACACAGCAGATGAAGGAGCAAACACCCACCAGATGAAACAAATGAAGAGGAAATAGGCAGTCTACCTGAAAAAGAATTCAGAGTAATGATAGTAAAGATGATCCAAAATATTGGAAATAGAATGGAGAAAATACAAGAAATGTTTAACAAGGACCTAGAAAAACTAGAGAGCAAACAAACAATGATGAACTACACAATAAATGAAATTAAAAATTCTCTACAAGGAATCAATAGCAGAATAACTGAGGCAGAAGAATGGATAAGTGACCTGGAAGATAACGTAGTGGAAATAACTACCGCAGAGCAGCATAAAGAAAAAATAATGAAAAGAATTGAGGACAGTCTCAGAGACTTCTGGGACAACATTAAATGCACCAATATTCAAATTATATGGGTCTCAGAAGAAGAAGAGGGAAAGAAAGGGACTGAGAAAATATTTAAAGAGATTATAGTTGAAAACTTCCCTAATATGGGAAAGGAAATAGTTAATCAAGTCCAGGAAGCACAGAGAGTCCCATACAGGATAAACCCAAGGAGAAACATGCCAAGACACAAATTAATCAAACTATCAAAAATTAAATACAAAGAAACAATATTAAAAGGAGCAAGGGAAAAATAACATACAAGGGGATCCCCATAAGGTTAACAGCTGACCTTTCAGCAGGAACTCTGTAAGCCAGAAGGGTGTTGCAGGACATATTTAAAGTGATGAAAAGGAAAAACCTACAACCAAGATTAATCTACCCAGCAAGGATCTCATTCAGAATCGATGGTGAAATTAAAACCTTTACAGAAAAACAAAACCTAAGAGAATTTGACACCACCAAACCAGCTTTACAACAAATGCTAAAGGAATTTCTCTAGGCAGGAAACACAAGAGACAGAAAAGACCTACAATAACAAACCCCAAACAATAAAGAAAATAGTAATAGGAACACACATATCAATAATTACCTTAAATGTAAATGGATTAAGTGCTCCAACCAGAAGACACAGACTGGTTGAATGGATACAAAAACAAGACCTGTACATATGCTGTCTACAAGAGACCCACTTCAGACCTAGGGACACATACAGACTGAAAGTGAGGGGATGGAAAAAATTATTCCATGCAAATGGAACTCAAAAGAAAGCTGGAGTAGCAATTCTCATATCAGACAAAATAGTTTTTAAAATATACTACTATTACAAGAGACAAAGAAGGACACTACATAATAATCAAGGGGTCAATCCAAGAAGAATATATAAAAATGGTAAATATTTATGCACACAACAGAGGAGTACCTCAATACATAAGGGAAATGCTAACAGCCATAAAAGGGGAAGTGGACAGTAACACAATCATAGTAGGGGACTTTAGCACCCCACTTTCACCAATGGACAGATCATCCAAAATGAAAATAAATAAGGAAACACAAGCTTTAAATGATAAATTAAACAAGATGGACTTAATAGATATTTATAGCACAATCCATTCAAAAACAAAAGAATACACTTTCTTCTCAAGTGCTCATGGAACATTCTCCATGACAGATCATATCTTGGGTCACAAATCAAGCCTTGGTAAATTTAAAGAAATTTGAAATTGTATCAAATATCTTTCCCGACCACAATGCTATGAGACTAGATATCAATTACAGGAAAAAATGTGTAAAAAATACAAACACATGGAGGTAAACAATACACTTACTTCATAACCAAGCAATCACTGAAGAAATCAAAAAGGAAATTAAAAAATACCTAGAATCAAAGGACAATGAAAACATGATGACAGAAAACCTATAGGATGCAGCAAAAGCAGTTCTAAGAGGGAAGTTTATAGCAATACAATCCTACATTAAGAAAGAAGAAACAACTCAAATAAACACCTAAAGCAATTGCAGAAAGAAACAAAAAACCCCCAAAGTTAGCAGAAGGAAAGAAATCATAAAGATCAGATCAGAAATAAACGAAAAAAAAATGAAGGAAACAATAGCAAAGTTCAATAAAACTAAAAGCTGGTTCTTTGAGAAGATAAAATTGATAAACCATTGGCCAGACTCACCAAGAAAAAGAGGGAGAGGACTCAAATCAATAGAATTAGAAGTGAAAAGAGAGAAGTAAGAACTGACACTGCAGAAATACAAAGGCTCATGAGAGATTACTACAAGAAATTATATGCCAATAAATGGATAACCTGAAAGAAATGGACAAATTCTTAGAAAAGCACAACCTTTGGAGACTGAACCAGAAAGAAGTAGAAAATATAAACAGACCAATCACAAGCATTGAAATTGAAACTGTGATTAAAAATCTTCCAAGAAACAAAAGCCCAGGATCAGATAGCTTCACAGGTGAATTCTATCTAAAATTTAGAGAAGAACACCTATCCTTCTCAAACTCTTCCAAAATGTACCAGAGGGAGGAATACTCCCAAACTCATTCTACAAGGCCACCATCACCCTGATACCAAAACCAGACAAAGATGTCACAAAGAAAGAAAACTACAGGCCAATATCACTGATGAACAAAGATGCAAAAAGCCTCAACAAAATACTAGCAAACAGAATCCAACAGCACATTAAAAGCATCATACAACTTGATCAAGTGGGGTTTATCCCAGGAATGAAAGGATTCTTCAATATATGCAAATCAATCAATGTGATAAACCATATTAACAACTGAAGAATAAAAATCATATGATCATCCAATAGATACAGAAAAATCTTTTGACAAAATTCAACACCCATTTATGATAAAAACCCTCCAGAAAGTGGCATAGAGGGAACTTTCCTCAACATAATAACGGCCATATATGACAAACCCACAGCCAACATTGTTTTCAGTGGTGAAAAACTGAAATCATTTCCACTAAGAACAAGACAAGGTTGCTCACTCTCACCACTATTATTCAACATTGTATTGGAAGTTTTAGCCACAGCAAACAGAGAAGAAAAAAATAAAAGGAATCCAAATCAGATAAGAAATAAAGCTGTCACTGTTTGCAGATGACATGACACTATATGTAGCGAATCCTAAAGATGCTACCAGAAAACTACTAGAGCTAATCAATGAATTTGGTAAAGTAGCAGGATACAAAATTAATGCACAGAAATCTCTTGTGTTCGTATACACTAATGATGAAAAATGTGAAAGAGAAATTAAGGAAACACACCAATTTATCATTGCAACAAAAAAGAATGAAATACCTAGGAATAAACCTACCTAAGGAGTCAAAAGACCTGTATGTAGACAAGTATAGGACACTGATAAAAGAAATTAAAGATGATACAAACAGATGGAGAGATATACCATGTTCTTGGATTGGAAGAATCAACTTTCAAGAATCAACAATCAAGAATCAAGTGAAAATGACTATATCACCCAAAGCAATCTACAGATTCAATGCAATCCCTATGAAACTACCACTGGCATTTTTCACAGAACTAGAACCAAAATTTTCACAGTTTGAATGGAGACACAAAAGACCCTGAATAGCCAAAGCAATCTTGAGAAAGAAAATGGAGCTGGAAGAATCAGGCTCCCTGACTTCAGACTCTACTACAAAGCTACAGTAATCAAGACAGTATGGTACTGGCACAAAAACAGAAATATAGATCAATGGAACAGGATAGAAAGCCCAGAGATAAACCCATGCACATATGGTCACCTTATTTTTGATAAAGGAGGCAAGACTATACAATGGAGAAAAGACAGCTTCTTCAATAAGTGGTGCTGGGAAAACTGGACAGCTACATGTAAAAGAATGAAATTAGAACACTCCCTAACACCATACACAAAAGTAAGCTCAAAATGGATTAGAGACCTAAATGTAAGACTGGGCACTGTAAAAACTCTTAAGAGTAAAATATAGGAAGAACACTCTTTGACATAAATCACAGCAAGATCATTTTTGACCCACCTCCTAGACAAATGGGACCTAATGAAGGTTAAAAGGTTTTACACAGCAAAGGAAAACATAAACAAGAGAAAAAGACAACCTTCAGAATGGGAGAAAATATGTGCAAATGAAGCAACTGACAAAGGATTAATTTCCAAAATTTACAAGCAGCTCATGCAGCTCAATATCAAAAAAACTAAAAACCCAATCTAAGAATGGGCAGAAGACCTAAATAGACATTTCTCCAAAGAAGATATACAGATTGCCAACAAACACATGAAAGGATGCTCAACATCACTAATCATGAGAGAAATGCAAATCAAAACTACAATGAGATATCATCTCACACCAGTCAGAATGGCCATCATCAAAAAATCTAGAAACAATAAATGCTGGAGAGGGTGTGGAGAAAAGGGAACCCTCTTGCACTGTTAATGGGAATGTAAATTGATACAGTTACTATGGAGAACAGTATGGAGGTTCCTTAAAAAACTAAAAATAGAACTACCATACGACCCATGAATTCCACTACTGGGCATATACCCTGGGAAAACCATAATTCAAAAAGAGTCATGTACCACAATGTTCATTGCAGCTCTATTTACAATAGCCAAGACATGGAAGCAACCTAAGTTTCCCATTAACAGATGAATGGATAGAGAAGATGTGGCACAAGTATACAATTGACTATTACTCAGCCATAAAAGGAAACAAAATTGAGTTATTTGTAGTGAGGTGGATGGACCTAGAGTCTGTCATACAGAGTGAAGTAAGTCAGAAAGAGAAAACAAATACTGTATGCTAACACATATATGTGGAATCTAAAAAAAATTAAAATGGTTATGAAGAACATAGGGGCAGGATGGGAATAAAGACACAGACCCACTAGAGAATAGACTTGAGGACATGGGGAGAGGGTAGGGGAAGCTGGGACAAAGTGAGAGAGTGGCATGGACATATAAACACTACCAAATATAAAATTGATAGCTAGTGGGAAGCAGCCACATAGCATAGGGAGATCAGCTCAGTGCTTTGTGACCACCTAGAGGGGTCAAAAAGGGAGGGTGGAAGGGAGAGAGACGCAAGAGGGAAGATATATGGGGATATATGTATATGTATAACTGATTCACTTCGTTATAAAGCAGAAACTAACACACCATTTTAAAGCAATTATACTCCAATAAAGATGTTAAAAAAAGCACTTGAAAGATGCTCCACAATGCTAATTATTAGAGAAATGCAAATCAAAACTACAGTGAGGTATCACCTCATATCAATCAGAATGGCCATCATCAAAAAGTTGACAAACAGTAAATCCTGGAGAGGGTGTGGAGAAAAGGGAACCCTCCTACACTGTTGGTGGGAATGTAAATTGGGAGAACCCTTATGGAGAACAGTATGGAGGTTCCTTTAAAAACTAAAAATAGAATTATCATATAATCCAGCAATCCCACTCCTGGGCATATATTTGGACAAAACCATAATTCAAAAAGGTACATGCACTCCAATATTCATTGCAGCAGTATTTGCAATAGCCAAAACATGTAAGCAAGCTAAATGTGCATCAACAGAGGAGTGGATAAAGAAGATGAAGTACATATATACAGTGGAATATTACTCAACCATAAAAAAGAATGAAATAATGCCATTTGCAGCAACTTGGATAGACCTAGAGATTGTAATACTGAGGAAAGTAAGTCAGACAGAGAAAGACAAATATCATATGTTATCCCTTATACATGGAATCTAAAAAAAAAATTGGTACAAATGAGCTTATTTACAAAACAGAAATAGAGTCACAGATGTAGCAAACAAATGATTACCATGGGAAAAAAGGGGGAGGGATAAACTGGGAGATTGGGATTGCCATATACACACTACTATATATGAAATAGATAACTAATACAGACTTATTTGATAGCAAAGGGAGATCTACTCAATATTCTGTAATGGCCTATATGGGAAAATAATCTAAAAAAAGAGTGTATATGTATAACTGATTCACTTTACTCTATACCTGAAACTAACACAACATTGTAAATCAACTATATTCCAATAAAAATTAAAAGAAAATTCAGCTGCAGTCACACTAGCCACACTTCAAGTGCTTAATACCCTCATTTGGTTAGTGGCTACTGTATTGGAACTGCAGATACAGAACATTTACATTATTGCAGAAAAGTCTAATGGACAGCACTTGTCCACATACTACAGTACTACAAGAACAATTCTCTGAATATGTATGTGTTTTCACAGGTTAATCTTTACTTTTTCAAAATGAAATTAACATGTAAAAGTAAATAGCACAGGACCTAACACAATATAGACATACAGCAACAACAAAAATGTGTTAGTATCTCTTCCACTCAACTTGGAAAGAACATTTCCATGAAGTAAGAGTAAGAAGAAAATCAAGGGAATTAAAAAAAGTGCTCCAAACTGAAAACAAGAGACAGAAGTTCAAATTAGCTTAGAGCAGAAGAAGAAAATCAGATAATTTTAAAGGTAGATGAGTAAGGATGAAAGTTTTCTAAATAAGATACAAAAGCAAGAAGCTAAAAAAATTAATAAATGACTGATATGAAGTTTTAAAATTAAATAATTCTATACAGAAAAAAGGAAAGGCATATAAACAAAATTTAAAAAAAAAGAACAATTGTGAAATTTTTGTAATGAATTTGGAAAAGGAAGTATTTCTTCCATCTCTTCTTCTCAGCACTCATCATCTTGATGTTACATTTTATATTTATTAACACTAGATTTTATGGGTATTTGTTTTCATCCCCCATGAAGACAAGCACGTGATCTGCCTTGTTCATGACTGTATCTTCAGTGTCTCAAGTGGTTTGGGCATATGATAAGAATTCAATAAATGGTTGATGAATGGATGAATATAAATTTAAAACTTTGAGAAAATAACAATTAGAGACCAGTAACCCAACAGCAAAGCAGGCAGATATATGAATAAGACAGTCATTAAATATTAAATGGAAATAGTCCATATTAAATAATAAAACAATATATACATAAAATTTATACTCAATACATTGGCAATTTTGATGAAAGGATAGGGAACCAGAACTTTTATACACTAGTTAGAGTTCAGTCCCTTTGCAGGATAATTTTGTAAAATTTATTAAATTATAGCTAGCTATCACCTTAATAGCTCAGAAAATCTGCTATTTAAAAAAATGTGCCCTATTACTATACAAGGGCATAAAGATATAAACACACATAAAGATATTCACACACAAATATACTCATTTCAGCATTGTTTTCAATTACCCCAACCTCCCCAAATAAAGTGTCTCTACAACCTGGTATTCTGGTGTTTTGAGCAAGTAAGTCCACTTTCCTGAGTGTCAACCTCACTCTTATAAAAGAACTTTAGTGACGAGGATAACAGAATCCCATAAAGTGTTTTGTTTTAACAAGGGATTCTGAGTTTGCATCAAAACATAATTACTACAAAAACCCAATTCTAATTCATGAAGGCGTTCTCCCTCCTACCCCTGCACCTGTCTCCATCAAAGCATCACAAGAATCCACACACCTGATCTTTAAGCCAAATTCACTTAGCACTCTCTTGGGCACTGAAAGAAAACACAAGAGAAGCATGACTTCTACCTAGAGGAACTTACTGCCTAGTCAGGGAAGTAGTGGCATAAAGAGGAGAAAGTTGGACCATTCTGACCCTGTGCCCTTACTCCAATACCAAGACTGAAAATCCTGAAGAATCTGCACAACTCACAGACCTCCATTAGGAACTTAGTCTCCTACCTCAGCCTTTCTCACTGGTACTCAGTAATTTATCTTCCACCCATTCACACCACAGTCATGAATACATGCTGTGTAATTATGGGGACACTGGCACACTGGAGAGGAAAGGTTAAAAGAGTACGATGATCATTCTCAAAGAACTCACTGAATGGCAGCTGAAGCAAGGAAACAGATGTGGTAAGTGCTAGGACAGACCTAAGAACAGTCCACTATAGGAGCGAGTACACAGGGTACCTAACATAGAGTGAGAGAAGGAAGGAGACGGGACATCAGGAACTGGCATTCATAGTTAGTTTCTCTCCTGTTCTTTACGGTGACTGTTCCAATCTTCCACTACTGGCTCAAATTTCTCAACTGCTATGAGGTTGCTAAAATGAATGTAAAACAGAGACGCTTAAGTTAACTAAAACTTATAGCCCTACTTTACTGAGGTACAATTTATATACACCAAAATGCACATATTTCAAGTATAAAATTTGCTAAGTCCTGACAGATGTCTGTACTACTTCAATTAAGATACAGAACATTTTCATCATCATAGTAATTGAAATGTCCTCATGATCACTTTTGGACAAGATAACCCCTTCCCCAGAGAAAACTAGGATTCTCATTTCTATCACGATGTTTTAGTTTTGCCTGTCCCAGAATTTTATAAAACAAAATTTTACAATATGCACTTACTGGTGCCTGGCTTCTTTTGCTCAACATACTGTTTTGATAATCATTCATATTATTGCATGTATCAGTGTTCCTTCTAACTGCTGAGTTCTTTTCATTGTATGAAGATACTACAGTTTGTTTATAGACCTTTGGGTTGTTTCTAGTTTATGGTCATTATAAATAAAACTGCTATGAACACTCCTGTCATTTATTATTATGGACTTATGTTTTCGTTATTTTATGTAAATACCTTCCACCTGCTTTTGACAAACAGAATGTAGTCTTTCTGAACCTTAAAAGTTAGAAGGTGGGGATAAAAAAAAACCCAGTGGTATCAGTGGGTCAATAAATCTCAACCTAATATTCAAATGACCCCCTTTGCCTCTCACTTCAATTTAAAAATGGAGGTTAACAAAGATTAACTCCATCAACTTACTACATCCACATGTATAAATTTGTTTGTCTTTATATCTCCTCCCTCCTATTTTCCCCAGTTTCTGAAGAAGACAGTTCTATTTTTCTGTCCAGAGCAAATCCCTTTTTATCTCATTTTATTCCATCTCCTCAAGGGCTTAACTGTACTTTACCCTCAAGTTTTTTTTAATATTAAGAAAAAAAATGAAGCTTCATACACAACAGTATGGCACTCAGACTCTAGCAAGTGAGAAAATACTGTACATATAATCCCAAATTAAATATATAACTAGAGTGGCAAATACTGTGACCGAAACTAAAGGGAACAATGAAAGATTAAAACAAATGATCCTGGTTTAGTTTGGAAGCTTGAGAGCCTTCTCTAAACACTTGGATGGAAACGATTGAACCTATGTATGAAAGAGAATTATAGAAAAGGAAGGTCCTAGAAGAGATAGGATAGAATTAAAATCAAAGTACAGGACAAAGTACATGCAGGATATGAATCAAAACCCTTTTTCTGAGATGGAAAGAAAGATGGGACTAGAAATTGAAAGTACTCCCAAAGTATGGAAACTGGTATGTTTATATCACAAATTTTCCTATGAACCAGGCACATGGCAATCTTTTGAGTCAGTTGTGGTTATTATTTAAGAATTTGAAGGAAGAAGTGAGGAAATGTAAGTGCTGCTATGAGAAGTGGGAGCGGCTGCTGACAAAGGTTTGACAAAAGGCCCTAAGGGTCCAAGTGAGGCTGGGAAGCATGATGTTCTGGGCAGAGAGGCTTCCACCACCAGCAGTCAGCTGTACAGGTACAAGCTCACAGAGGAAGCAGGAGGTTTTCAAGGTGTGTCTAGCGCAAGGATAGGCCCTGGAGGACATTCAATGATCTAGGGGGTTTAGAAAAACTATTGAAAGAATTAGAAAATATTCGAGAGTCTTAAAGTGACAATAAAGTTTAAAAACCTATCTTTTCTCCTGCCCCACATCAAACACATGGATATGTGGTGCATGTTCAACCACTGCTATACATGTCTACAAAGAAAGCAGTGTCTTACGGGAAAGACCAAGTTTCTATTAAGGTCAGGAATCTAAAATAATTTCTATAAAGAGACCTATAAGGGAGTTTCTATATATAAGTAAGACTTAGTAACTGAAATAAAACTCTTTAGTTTTTCTCCTCTTGAATGACAGAGATGCCAGAAAGAAGCACTTCTCAAATATTAATGTGCATATGAATCACATTGTTTAAATCTTGTTAAAATGCAGACTGTGATTCAGTAAAACTGGATTGGGGCCTGATAGTCTCCATTTCTAACAAGCTCCCAGGTGATGTTGCTGCTGCCGGCCCTGAGGAATGTAAATCAATTCTGAGTGACTTAGTGTTGGAGAATACAGGAAAAGAAGTTGCCAGACCTCAGAGAAAGAGCAAAAGAAACACAGAAGGACCCTTGGGTCTCTATGGTGAAGAAGTCTACACTGATCTGAATTCCAAGACTATTCAATAGCTTTGGAGGTTATAGTTCCAATAGGAGGTGCCATTCACATATTTCCCCAGTCACTGAATTGAGAACTGGCAGGATCATTGGCATCAGCTGGCATCCTGGCAGCATCATTTGGCATCCAACGGTATATCCAGAAATGGAAGTGAATACCTCTGTCATCTTTATCTTTGAATAGCGATGTTGAAAGGCATACTGCAAACTGTTGAAAGGAGAGCCAGCAATGAGGGAAGGATTAAGTCAGGTGAAAGTGTACACTGTAGAGTTAAGTGAATGTTATAGGCTGAGTTGTGTCCTCCAAATGCCTATGTTGAATTCCTAACTCCCAGTATCCTAGAATGTGACTATATTTGGACACAGAGTATTTTAAAATGTAATTAAGGTTAAATAAGGTTAAATTAGACTGGGCCCTAATCCAATATGACGGGTGTACATATAAGAAGAGAAAATTAGGACATAGATACACAGAGGGAAGACCATATGAAGACCTCTATAAGCTAAGGAGAGAGGCCTCACCTGAAACCAACCTTGCTGTTACCTTGATCTCAGACGCACATCTCCAGAACAGTGAGACAATAAATTTCTTTTGTTTAAACCAGCCAGTCTGTGATACTTTGTTATGGCAGCCCTAGCCAAGTAGTAGATTAAATGAGATGGCATTTGGGTAGTGCCTAGAATAAAAAGATAAGAGACTTGGTATGACTATCTGGGTTTGAGTATCTGAAGGGCACTTTGCTCTAAAGTGATTACCCTGTTGGTGCTGTGAATGAATATCTAATGATGTTAATAGTTCAAAGTCTGGGTGCTTGTAAAGCCAAAGAAATTGGATCCCTCTATGGATTAATATTAGCAACAGAATATACATAGATGTAAACACTTAAAGTGAAACATTTGGCAACATGTGCTTTCCTGTTCCTAACCAAACACATCAGGAGAAAGTCCCAAAAGGATTAAGAACCGTGCTCTGTGATGATCTCTCACTGGCAGGTTCAACACCTGGAAAGGAACAACTGCTGATCATTTGTAATATGCCAAGAATGAAACTGCATTTTTGGATATTTTATTCTGCTCTCCAACCTAGCAGAGAAGGCCAAGAGGAAGAAATTAAATTAAAACTCATAGATCGAAAGCTTAACTTCTCTTCTAGAAATGCATTTACACATTACTTAACATTCATAACTAATTTTGTGACTTTCAAGTTAACATCTTTCATGGCCAATGTTCCAATTTCTTGCTGATCCTATCAACGGGTCTCATCTGAGAATATGAGCATCTAGGATGGCATAATGGGGAGAATATGCTGACTGGCTCCTGTGCAAGAGGTGATGAACTCCATCAGATGTTTGATCCTCTCATCAGAAATGCTGCACACAGACTGTTTTGGTATGTAACAAGAACTATATGTATTTTTATATGTATTTTATTTTAACTAAAACGAAATACATAACTCTAGTGATATAAAAGAAATTTAATTTTGTCTCAAGCAGAGAAAAGCCTATAAAAGAGTTCTGGGGGAGTATGCTCCCTGGGAGTGCTAATCCTTTTGGATTAGTCTAAGAAACATACAAAGATTTTGGTTTTTCATTTATATGTTTTGAGTTCTTTTAATGCAACATTCAGCAGAAAGTACTGGTTGACTGCCACAGAAGGACAGAACCTATCAGATAGGTTTGGTGATCCAAAGGCAGAATGATTCATGTGCCACTTCCTTCCTAGCACCATGGGAGGGGTCGGCCTCATTGAATGGCTGATAGCACAGTGGAGGAGACTCAGGAGAGAAACAGTGGAATCTGGCCCTGTTTGCTCAAGAAGGACCTGTGAGAGGTAGAAGAGATCCAAAAGTTCTTGAGGCCCTTGAGTGCTGGGCATGGAAGCCAGATGAGAATTAAGAAATATGTTGCCTACTGAGGTTCTCTACAGTGTGGAACGAGGAACCTGTAGATAAGGGTAGCCAGTTATAGACAACAGTGCTGATGGTGGTGGTGGGGAAGGGAGTCTCTAACATTGACAAGAACAGACCATGAGCTGCATCAACGCTGGAAAATTGAACATGGATACAGCCAGGCCAGAGGGCAAGACTCAAAGACATTAGTTTGGCAAGACACCTCAGTGAAGGTCAGTGAGAGCCCAAGGAGCAAATAAGGACCTGAAGCCAGCAAGTGGTCCAAGGCTCCTCTTGCAAAACACGACGTCATATTAACCTACCCCTCTGCACTGGAATGCTGTCCAAGAAAAGGAAAGGAGAAGGTAAGGGGACTTGGGAAGAAACTTTACCTAAATGACAGGAAGTCACTGGGAAGTGACAGAATAAACAGAAAGTGATTCGGTTATATGTAATAGGAAAAATTAAGCCATATTTCAAGAAACTGGAAATGAATGAATAGAAATAGGGCTCATGAGGAAGTTCAGGTCAGTTAGTGAGAAATAAAAAGAATGTGTATATATATGTATGTATATGTATATGTATGTGCCTATTGATGTGTTGTGGTGGTTAATTTTAAAAAGCTGAACTAGGGGTTTGAAAGGGAAATTCCTTTCCATTTCATAGCTCAGAAGGCTTGTCTATTGCTTTCTCCCTGATGGTGAGAAATCCAGCTCAATAAATGTGCATCTTTCCACTCATGCAGAGCAAAAGGAAACGAACCTAGTCAATGGATTTAAGAACTATACCTTAAAATGGAAAATAGAGATGTTACCTAGTGCTACAGTGCACAATTAAAGTGTCTCTACCATATCATATTAGTGAAAGACATAGGGTAGGAGAGGACAAAGAGACGTGATGCCACTCTTGAGAGTCAGCATATTAATGGGAACTTTCAGCCTAATAATGTAAATGAATCTTGTTAAATCCTACTCTCAGTAAAATTCCAGGGAATGAGAGCTACAAAGAGAACACCCTTCTCAGGGAACCTCACTAGCATTAGGACGTTAACTTGAGAAATGATGGTGATGGTCTATTCTAGATGAAAGACTTAAAAACACTATTTCTAAAAAGGTCTTAGCTATCAAATATGAGATTCACACCACCAAGCCTACATCTCCTTGCTTCCTTTTTTTGTGAAATGAGATCTCTTTTTTCCCCACAATCTTCCATTTTCTACATTTATTGAGATTTTTGTCTCAAAATGCAAAAACTAGATGGCATGACAGTACCTAACACAGAAAATCAAAATTATTTCACTCTGTGCATACCCTCCATTTACATCCACCCCTCAGTATAAAATTTGAATCTATCCAATAATCAGATAGCATTGTCTAGATAGTATTTATATATATTTATGATATTAGCCTTTTATGCAATCTTACATAAGGATAAAATTTTAAACATTAATGGGTCACACAGCACTTTAATTTTAAATCCATTGAACAGATGCACTCTATATTACTTGTCTACAGGTATCTTCAGAATTAAACTTTTACAAGCTTTCTCCAGTTGTTTTTGGCTATAGCCCAAAGGATATCATAGGACTGTTAAGACAGCAGAAATTACTGGGCCAACCATGTAACTGTATCATCATTTCCTAAACATGGAGACTGCTCAACTCAATTGTTTATTCATTAGTATTCTTTGAATATTTATCACGTTCCAGGAAGCACCATGATACTATGATGCCTAAAATCATATGAAGAAAGTAAAACATTCCCACAAATAACTACAGTATGAAAGTTTCCATATGAGTGATAGAAATAACTGAAAATCTTGAAAAGAAATTAGTCATTCCAGGCTTTAGTGAGTCGAAAAGGCATTTCAGCCGACACATTGAAGAATACAATGAAGAATGGGTAAGTCTTCACCAGACTGAAAGATGAGATCCTCATGTGGAGATAAACAGGCTCCACAGCTTATACAAAAGGCAGGAATTTTAATGGAAACAACATTGCAGTCTAGTTCAGATGGGACATAGGTAAATACAGTAAGATAAAACTAAAAGAGTCGCCAGATCTCAGAAGACCCCTTCACTCTTCTGCATGCTTATGAGCACTGAAGCATGAATTGAAAAATTCTCCCATGTTCATAACTCATGATTAAGATACCTATAAATTTAAAGAACCACAGTTTCAAAAAGCTTTGCATTTTTCATCTCCAGGCTCTCAGAGAAAGTGCAAGATTTTCTAAATCAATCTCTTGGGAGATTGATGGAAAAGTCATGACTTTTAATGTTACATTTTCATTTTATCTAAAATTTTAAGTTTCATTATGTTCATCTGCCCCATACTTTCTAGGCTTATTGTTCTGCTACAGCTTAGAAGACAAAATATGATGCCAAAACTATCCAATAAAACTTCTCATTTTCAGAGTTAGGATTTTTACCACTTTTTCTTGGTTGCTAATGAAGTAAACTATATTCGATTAGCTTAATGTTAACTTGAACAATTAAAAATATCCAATGCACAAGACTTTAACAAATTGACCATAATGGCTTGATTTCATAGAGATATTTCAAACCAAAGCACATGCTTTGAGATGAATGTGCTTCCCAGAAGGTTATTATGGCCTTGTAAATTATAGATTAATTGATTAATCTTATACTGATTGACAGCACTAAGTAAAGTCAACCTCTATTCTTTTTATGTTAGTGTCCTCAAAGTTTTGGTAGATTACCATCACCATCAACTGAATTTATTTCAATTAATTAAATTAAATAAATGGCAATTACATATTTGGGATAATTTCACTTAGATCTTTCATCCTTTTAAAAACAAGCATTTTCTTTCTTTCCAATCTGTTATAAGTATCACGTCAGATCAGAATAAGACATAGACGTGTCCTGATTCTCCATGTTTTACTTGTCTCTTCCAGTTAAAAAATAACCGAGTTCTGTGGCTTGTACTATACGAACTCCCATATAAACAAATTCACAAAATTTTAAAACCCAGTATGCAATTTTGTCAAGCTGTTTGTTCAGTCCATAACTGGGTCTGAATTTATTATTTAATTTATAAGGTCACTAGAAAAATGTACATCTAAAAATGATTAACCTGGAATTTGGCAGACCTACCTCATAAGACTATAGCAGAAATCACTTACAGGGTACAAGGCAGGACAGGATAACATGGTGCATAGAAAATGATGAAAAGTTGGAGCCTATATCATACCAAAGAAGGTTTAAACTCCTTAGCAAAAGTTTTACGTGAAAACTCATAACAACATGAAAACAAATACAGATAAGGAAATGAGGTCCAGAAAGTTTAAGTGACTTTGTAATACATATCAATGGATTGGGACTAGAATCTCCTTTTTCCATCTATGTAGCATTTATCTGAGTCTTTATATTCAAAGTGGGCTTTTTATACACAACATATTCTTGGGTATTTTTTTTTTTTAATCCAATCTGACGATCTCTGTCTTTACTTGGTACTTTTTTTTTTTTTTTTTTGTGGTACACGGGCCTCCCACTGTTGTGGCCTCTCCTGTTGCGGAGCACAGGCTCCGGACGCACAGGCTCAGTGGCCATGGCTCACGGGCCTAGCCGCTCCGCGGCATGTGGGATCCTCCCGGACCGGGGCACGAACCTGTGTCCCCCGCATCGGCAGGTGGACTCTCAACCACTGCGCCACCAGGGAAGCCCTGCCTAGTACTTTTATACTATTCACATTTAAAGTGATTATTTATATATTTGGATTAAAATCTACCATCTTTGTACCTGTTTTCTACCCACTGCATGTGTTCTTTTTTCTTTTCACCTCTTTTACTGCTTTCTCTTACTGAGTATTTTATATCATTCTATTTTACCTCCCCTTTTTATGCTTATTTTTTAATTAAAAAATTTCTATTTAATCTAAAAACTATTTAAAAGTTGCCCTGGGATAAACAATATATATCTTAAAAAAAATTAAGTCCACTTTCAAATAACACTACACTACTTCATCAGAAGTGCAGGTACCTTATAACAGAGAATTCCTAATTCCTCTCATCCCTGATGACATTGCTATCATTTAGATCATTTATCCATGTGCTCTAATTCCCTAATGTTATTAATATTATTGCTTTAAAAAGTTGTATTTTAGATCAGTTAAGAATAAGAAAATAAAAGATTTTGTTTTACCTTCATTTATTTCTTCTCTGATGCTCACTCTTTCTTCGTCTACACGCAAGTTTCTGACTCATGTCATTTTACTTCTGCCTGAAGAATTTCTTGCAGGGAGAGTCTGCTGGTGGTGAGCTCTTTCAGTTTTTATTTGTCTGAGAAAGGCTTTATTTCTATGTCACCTTTCAAGGACAAGTTAGCTAAACACAGAATTCTAGGGAGGCAGATTTTCTTTCAATATTTCAAAGAGTTCACTCCTTTCTCTTCTTGACTGCATAGTTTCTGATGAGAAGTCTGCTCTGATCCTTGTGCATTTTCCTACAGATGATTTTTATCCTTGTCTGTCTTCTGTCAAGATTTTCTCTTTGTCTTTAGTTTTCTACAGTTTGAGTATAATATAGTAGGTTTTTGTTCGTTTTCCTTTAAAAAAATCCTACTTCACCTTCTTTTATGTTTTCTATATTTTCCTATTAGGGTCCTTTATATTTTAATTACTGCTATGCTAAATTCTCTGTCTGATAATTCCAGTATCTGTGTTATGTCTTAGTCTGGTTCTGATGATTACTTTGTCTGTCCTGATGACTACTGCATTTTTTTCTTGCCTTTTTGCATGCCTTGTAATTTTTGTTGAAATTTTTTGTTGAAAGCCAGAAATGTTGTATCAGGTAATAGAGACTAAGGTAAATTAGGCTTTAATGTGAGAACTTCTATTAATATATCTAGGAGTTCAGCTGTGTTTAATGTTAGTTGCAGCTATAGGATCAGAGGCATCCAATTCCTCTAGGGTCCATTTTGTTTGTTTATTTTTGCTTTTGTGTTTTGTCTTCTCTCTTGATTTGAGGGGTACTAGTTTCAAGAAGATCTGTGCCTTACTGGTCTTCAAACTGTAATACAGTGTTATTATACTGGAGGCTTATTGGTGTGGTGGTAGGGAATAGCAGATAGGAACATTCTATAATTTTCTGATTACTTCTCAGTCATTTAGTGGGGCTGTGGCCTTCATGTGTGTTTCTGCCCCACCCTCCTCAAGGGATATAGATTTGTGGGGTTTTTCCCACTTTCCCTGCTCCCTTCTCTGGGTGTTTCCATTTCCTTGAAGGGCTGCCCCTGATGACCATGGTTGTTCTTTTTTCCTCAGGGTAGATAGTGCTTGAGTGGGGCATAATTCCCTTATCCTAGCTATGATAAAGTTCCAGAATTCCCTCTGAAAAATTCCTTTTCCCTGGAGAGAAGGCCTTTGTTGCAAAAAAGAGACTGGGACAGTTACCCTTCCATTCCCCCTGCCAAGGCTCTGAGGAGATTTTTCTTAGAACTTAACCCTGAGAACCTGGTGTGCTTTCTGAAGTGAAAGTCCACAATGTATGAGGGCCTTACTATGACTATGAGTCTCTCACTCTCATGCTACTCTGCCCTCAGTCTCCAGCAATTCATCATTGTTACTATTTAAGAGTTCCTACTAATTGACAATATCTAGCATCTTCCGTTACCCATAAGCAATTCTGCCCATCCCTTCCTGCTCTCATGCGGTATGTCCCTGGATGAATCTATCTCTATAGGTTTCAGGGTGGCAAGTAGACCTATGACCTCAGTTCTCTGATGGGTCTAAGATAGGTCATTGATTTTCAGTTTGTCCAGGCTTTTCTTATTGTAAGGATGGGAGTGATGAATCACAAGCTCTTTGTATATTGGAGGTGAAAGTGGAAGTCACACTTCTTCTTATCTGTGAAAATCTTACCAAATTACTAAATCTATTTTTGAGGTTTTTTTTAAATCTGGTGCTCAGTCAATGCTGATTCCATCTCTCATATGCCAAGTGACAAGTCTGACTCAATTAAAAGGAATGAATACTTGATTTGCTCACTTGATATAGAGTTATATAAACATGGCATATTTGTATAGTTAAGTGGGTTTTGTTTTATAATAGTTCATCTACTAGTTGTCTCACAAGCTATATCTAAACAAAACAAAATAATCCAATGAATTGCTCATTCCATGGACGTGGCCTCTCTAGTCAAGAAAATATGCTTGTATGCTTTCCTAGAGCTGCCATCAAAATTACCACAATCTTGGTGGCTTAAATAAACAGGAATTTATTCTTATAGTTCTGGGGGCCATAAGCACAAAATCAGGGTGTTGGTATGGCCATGCTTCCTCTGAAGGGCCTTGGGAAAAATGCTTCTTTGCTTCTTACTGCTTCTGGTGGCTCCAGGTATTCCTTGTAGTGGCATCACTCCAGTCTCTGCCTCCATCTTCACTTGGCCTTCTCCTCTATTTCTTCTCCTTTCTTGTCTCTTATGAGAACACTCATCGTCGGATTTATGGCCCACCTAGATAAACCAGGGTGATCTAATCTCAAGATTTTTAACTTTAGCACATCTGCAAAGGCCTTTATTTTTTCCAAATAAGTTGACATTCACAGGTTCTGGAAGTTAGGGTGTGGACATATTTTTGAGGGGTCACCATTCAACCCACTAAAATGCATTAGCTAAACTGGCCATTGCACTGAAGCAATCCATCAGTTTGGTCAAAGGATCAATCTTAAATTTTTCTGTAAAGTTCTAGATTTCCCTAGAAGAACATAGTGGAATATTTTTATTTCCTTGTCCAATATAATAGATTCCACGATACAATCATCAGGGCTAAATACTCAAGGAAACATGATCAACCATATCAAATTATAGTTTTTTCCCCAAAGTGGATCACAATATTTTATCTTCAGAAGCAACTTTGGATCATTCCTTTGAATAGAGAAGAAGCAAATAATATGGTTCTTATGTTGTAAATGGGAAATTTAGACAGAAGGGTAATTCAGTTAATGTTTACAATTTAATTAGGAATGCGGACAGAAAGACTTGCAGTGTTGGTAGACCTCCCTATTAGTACTGTGAAATAGCTGCATTGCCTCATATTATTTTCTTTCTCAAATTTCAATCTGGGCTCCAGAACCAAAGAAATTCTATTATGCATGCATCAGTAGCAATAAACAATTTACACTTATCTATCCTCCTCTGTAACACTACAGCAGCTGCTTGGAAGTCCTCATTCTACTGTGATAAGCAGGTTTGCTATTTTATTTCTCATTGGTTCAGTGCACATGCCAGGGGTGAGGCACAGAATTGAGTAAATAGGAGAGCAAAGACACAATAACATTCCATTTCTAAATAAACAAAAAAGGTTATTTCAAAATACAGTGTATTATCTTAATTTTCAAGGTCTGCAATTTGTTTTCAAAATGTTTAAATATACTCTTGGATATAATGCTTTAGCCTCACTTCTGAGCATATACATATCATTTGGACAGCAAACATACCTCTGACTGGTGCAGAGCAATGCAAAACTGCACAGCTTACTGGCAGGATGGATTCCAAGACCATTTACCCAATTGCAAAATAAGAACTAGGTATTAGCTGACTCAGTGATGTGTGGACAGTTTTAGATTCTCTATCTGTAAATTTTAAAATTATATAGAGAAAAAAGGGGATGGGAGGTAGACTATTAACTGGGATTGAATGTCTTTTTCTTTACTGTTAAAAATCTATGTGGAAACATTCCTAATGGATATGATAATGTTCCAGTTTTGTGTCTTAGAAAAATCTAATTAGTTTCCATTATCAAATAATCATTAACCACTTGGTGTCCCACCTCCATCACCCTAGTTTACTTTTTGATACACAAGCATATGCTCTGTTCAACCTGAGAAAAATAGTGGGAAAGGATAAGCAACTGCACACCTGGCATTCCTAAGGTAGGGATGGGTGACAGTAAGTGATGATAAATGTGGCCAGTTACCTCTTGGGTTCTCTCTGAACACTGCATGTTACGCTGCACTGTTTAAGACAGCAGTTTTTGATGCAGAACAGGGACCTAAGAGAACTATATTAGCTATCATTTATTGAGAACTGACTATATGCAAGGCTTGTAATACTCAACCTTATTAATCCTCACAATAGCCCTATTAGATACACGTTTTCAACCTCATACAATATATGGTAAAAGTGAGGTTTAACAGGTTAAGTAACTTGCCCATGTCCTCAATAAGTAGGAATTTATGGGCAGGTCTGTTTGACTCCAAATCCTATTCTCTAAACCATGGATATCCTACCTATCGTGAATAATAACTAATACTCTTTGAGCATTTATGGCATTGTTTTTAGTACTTTACATTTTACTCATTTGGTTTTACTTAGTTAATGATTGTAACCTAAAAGGATGTAGGTGATGATCAAGATGGCCATAATATTCTCCTCAGCTTGAATAAACTGTAGACAGGCTTTTTCCTGACTCTTGGCCCCGACCTCCCTTTTCTTAAAGCATTTACTTTAGAATATTTGTAATTGAAATTCCTTCTCTGCTCCTCTGAGGTGCATTTTAAAAACACCTCTTGCCTGTTTTACAACCTAGGACTCTTTTTCAAGGAGCTGGGAGCCATCCCCTTGAAAAGAAATCATCATGAAGGATAGCACCCCTAAATCCCAGTATCTGTAGGAGGAAAGGAGCCTAACCTCAGTGGGTACCTTGCTACAAGTTGTAAAATTACCTCCTGTCACAAAGATACCGGAAAGATTACTTGCTCTTTGAGTAAGGCCAACTGGAAAACACAGATGGCCTATGATCTCCCCCACCCACGTCTCAAAGAAATTCTCCCACCCTTTGTTTCAGTGAAGTTGAGTTCAGATTGCTTTCTGGTTTCTCTCCCCTACTGCAATAGCCTTGAAAAATGTCTTCCTTGCCTGTTTGAGTTTGTCCAGTGCAATTTTTGCTTTGACAATGCTTTCTATCTCCATTTTAAAGATAAGAATACCAATGTGCAAACACGAAGTGATTTACCCAAGGCTACACTACTGATGGACAGGACTAGAAGCATGGGTTTCTAGTTTTAGAGGCCATGTCTGAATCATTATACTACAAAGGGAAATAGAATATTCACAGGGCTATGGGGAAGTTTGTGAAGCCCGGCACCTGTACGTAATAGATGCTCAAAAGCTGAAAGCTGTGCTTATAGAGGGGAAGAAGGAAAATATGGCTCAAGTCAAGCAAATCTGGTTCGGATCCAGGAAGTACCTCTTAGCAACCTTGCAGACTTGGGTGATCACAGTAAATAGTTTCAGAGTTTTGTGCTTATTCTGATGCCTTATGGCTGAATACCACAGTGCTCTCATTGCTTAAACTGGTTTTACTGCCACTCTTGACCATCCAGCGGGAAGCACAAACACCACTGAGGAATGATGGGCTAGGGTGTCTGTGACATTTTTGAGTGATATCTCACTATATTACTACTAAGGTCAAGAAAGAAATGCAAATTGACCGTTTTAAAGACAATCTAATCAAATCTCAGTGTCAATCTAATCACATCTCAATGTCATGTGATAGGTTGAACAATGCCTCATGGAAGCCTAAATTATGAAGTGCAAGGTCAAATTTAGTCAAGAAACTAACACATGTACACAAAGAACAAAAGAAATTGTGGAGAGAGATGTGTATTTATTATTCTCAAAGAGAGCAGGGAGCAATCAAGATGGTGGAGGAGTAGGATGTGGAGCCCACCTCCTCCCACAAATACATCAAAAATACATCTACAAGTAGAACGATTCATAAAGAACATCTACTAAATGCTGGCAGAAGACCTCAGATTTCCAAAAGGGCAAGAAAACCTCCATGTAGCTGGGTAGGACAAAAGAAAAATGAAAAAAAAAAAAAAAAAAAAAAAAAAAAAAAAAAGAGGGAGAGAGAGAAAGGAATCAGGATGGGACTTGGGCCCCAGGGAGGGAGCCGTGAATGAGGAAATATTCCTGCACCAGCAGGGCAATCAGCCTGGACAGAGGGGGAGCATTGGAGCCTCGGAGGAGAGTGCCGCACCTGGTTTGCAGTAGGCAAGTGGAAGGTGATGTGCACAGACAGTCAGTACTGCCGCCACGCGCTCCCCAGCCTGAGACATTTATCCGCCGGTGTGGGCAACAGCTGGGTGCTGGCTTCAGAGGTCAGACCAAGGGAAAGGACCAGGGTTGGCTGTGTGGAGACAGCCTGAAGAGGCTGGAGTGTAGCAACTGAGTGCATACTTGGAAGAAGCCTGGGCCTGCCAGACGGGCAAGGTGCCATCATTGGTGGGGGCGGGGTGCACGAGGAGAGGGGTGGAGTCGCCATTAAAGCCTCTTTACCTGTGCATGCTCTCAGGCAATAGGACACCACCTACATGAGCTCTGGGGGTGGGCGTGAGCCGTTGCCACCATACTGGGCTCCAGAGGTGGACATGGGCCACTGCCACCATTAACAGACCAGGAGCAGGTGCCAATCACTGCCTCCACTGTCCCGGGGATATGTGAGCTACCATTGCCACTGTGAGATGCATGAGTGGGCACTGATGGCTGCCCTCTCTGTCCCGGGAGTGCACACAGGCTGCCGCACCTGCACACTCCATACCAAGGGGGTAACAGGCAACACACACTAAGAAAAGAGGCTGGAAGCATCCAAACTAAAAACATCCCCTCAATTCCAGACAAGATGGCAGAGTAGAAGGCCTCGAGCTCTCCTCCTGTCATGAAAACACCAAAATCACAACTATCTGCAGAACAACCATCAGTGAAGAAGACTGGAACCCACCAGAAAAGATATTCTACATCCAAAGACAAAGAAGAAGCCACAGCAAGACGGTAGGAGGGGCGTTTTTGCGATATAATGAAATCCCATACACGCAAACTTAAAAATAATTATGTCACAGAGGTTCTCCCACAGGAGTGAGAGTTCTGAGCTCCATGCTAGTCTCCCCAGCCTGAGGGTCTGGCATCAAGAAGAGAAGCCAACAGAGCATTTGGCTATGAAGACCAGCTGGGCTAGAGTGCAGGAGCTCCAGAGGACTGGGAGAAACAGAGACTTCACTCTTGGAGGGCACAAACAAGGTTTCACCTTCACTGGAACCAAACACAAAGCAGTGACTCCATAGGAGCCTGTGCTAGACCTACGGGTGGGTTTGGAGGGTCTCCTAGGGAGATGGGGCTCAGCAGTGGCTCACTGTGAGGGCAAGGGCACTGGTGGCAGAGGCTCCAGGAAATACTGACCAGTGTGAACTCTCCTGGAGGTAGCCCTTTTGGCATCGAGATGTGGCCAGACCCAACAGCCTGCAGGCTCTAGTGCTGGGATGCCTCAGACCAAACAACAGGCAAGGTGGGAACACAGCTCCACCCATGTGCAAACAGGCTGCCTAAAGTTGTACTGAGCTCACAGCCACCACTAAACACACCCCTTGACACAGCCCTGTCCACCAGAGGGAAAAGACCTAGCTCCATCCGCAAGTGGGCAGGCACCAGTCTCTCCCACAAGGAAGCCTACATAAGTCCCTGTACCAACCTCACCCACCAGCGGCAAGACACCAGAAGCAAGAGGAACTATGACCCAGCAGCCTGTAGAAAGTAGACCACAAACAAGACAAAATGAGATGGTGAAGAAATATGTTCAAGACGAAAGAATGAGATAAAACCCCAGAAGAACAACTATGTGGAGAGGAGATAGGCAATCTTCCTGAAAAAGAATTCAGAATAATGATAGTAAAGATGATCCAAGATCTTGGGAAAAGGATGGAGGCACAGATCCAGAAGACACAAAAAAAGTTTAACAAGGAGCTAGAAGAACTAAAGGACAGAGATGAACAAAACAATAACTGCAAGAGAAGAAATCAATAGCAGAATAAATGAGGCAGAAGAACGAATAAGTGAGCAGGAAGACAGAGTGATGTATATCACTGCTGTGAAACAGATAAAGAAAAAAGCATGAAGGAAATAAGCATGGTCTCAGAGACTTCTGGGACAACATCAAATGCATCAAAATTCTCATTATATGGGTCCCAGAAGGAGAAGAGAGAGAGAAAGGGACTGAGAAAATATTTGAGGAGATTATAGTCAAAAACTTCCCTAATGGGAAAGGAAACACTCACTCAAGTCCAGGAAACACAGAGAGTGCTATATAGGACAAACACGAGGAGGGATATGATGAGACACATATTAATCAAACTGACAAAAATTAAAGGAAAAAAGAGAAAATATTAAAAGCAACAAAGGAAAAGCAACAAATAACATACAAGTGAATCTCTATAAGGATGTCAGCTGATTTTTCAGCACAAACTCTGCAGGCCAGAAGGGAGTGGCATGATATATTTAAAGTGATGTAAGGGGTCTCGCAAGATAGCAGAGGAGTAGGAGGACATGGAGTTCATCTCTCTCTACAAACACATCAAGAATACCCTTAAAGGGCTTCCCTGGTGGTGCACTGGTTGAGAGTCCGCCTGCCGATGCAGGGGACATGGGTTCATGCCTCAGTCTAGGAAGATCCCACATGCTGTGGAGCGGCTGGGGGCCCGTGAGCCATGGCTGCTGAGACTGTGCGTCCGGAGCCTGTGCTCCGCAACGGGAGAGGCCACAACAGTGAGAGGCCCGCATACCGCAAAAAAAAAAAAAAAAAAAAAAAAAAAGAATACCCTTAAAAATGGAACAGTTCTCACAGAGCACCTGCTGAAATATCAGAGGACCTTGGACACCTAAAAGGACAAAAAGATCCCCACATAACTGGGTAGGATGGAACAAAGAAAGGGAAAAGAAAGAGGAGAGGAAGCAAGATGGGACCCGTGCCCCTAGGGGGTGAGCTGAAGGTGAGAAGAGGTTCCAGCATCTGGGGAAACCCCTCACCACAGGGAGATCAGATGGGACAGAAGGGGAGATTCAGGGGCTCAGAGGAGAGTGCAGCAACCAGTCTGTGGCAGGCAGGACAGAGTGAGAACTCCAAAGATGGTTTGTGCCATGGGCCTGTATGCACCATCCTGAGACACAGTGCACACAGGAACTGGGTGCTGGAACGTGGAGCTTGGAGAGCAGACCCAGGGAGGGGACTACTGCTGGCTGAGAGGAGACAGCCTGAGGGGACAGGAGTGAGGAGGTCCACAACCAGGAATGCTTGTGGAGGAAGCCCAGACTACCACAGAAGCAAAGGGCCATTTTGAGTGACAAGCAAATGGCAGGGCTGCCATTGCAGCTTCTCTCCTCACTTACCATTCCCTGCCTCCATGGGCACTACGGAGGGCTTCTGCCAGAGCTGGTTCATGCACCCATGGCAATCGCTTCCCCCACCCCCTCCCTGTCTGGGTGGCATGCTCACCCTGATCAATTGTTTCTTCGGCACCCTCCAGCCTGGGCCACCTGCTTTCCCTGATCGTCACCTTGGCTCCCGCCCACCTCATGGGCTCATGTGCTCCAGCAGCCTCAGGAGCAGACGTGCAGAGGTGGTGCTCTGCATGTGAGAGGAACACATGTAGAGCTGGGGCTGAAACTACAGTTGAGCCCCAGGGGCCATGTGACTAAGGAAGAAGAGCTGAAATTTCTCCTCGTGGCTTCATGAACAATGGAGTTACACCTCTGCTGATGGCTTCCTAAGTTCAGCGCCTGCGGAACATCCAAACGGACAATAAGTGCTCCTGCAGCTGAGACGGGTCTAGCTTTAGGAGCTGTGGGCTTTCTGGGCACATACATTTGGGGGTTGGGCCAGGTCAGAGTCTGAGCTGCCTCCATAACTCTCACAGCAGGTCCAAGGACACGATTACTGCAGTCCTGGGACCTGAACTCAGTGGATCTGCACCAGTGGCCTGGTGAAAACAATGCCTGAGGGACACCAGGGCTAACTGCCAGCATACCCACGATTAAGGTGGGACCAAGAGCAGTGCACCCAACAGTGTACTTTGTGATCCAGCACAGTGGGCGAAAGGGGACACAACAGAACACATTCACAGGTGAATAGCTAGAGGGGAGGAACAGTGGTTTCTCCCAGTAGGAGTGCTCCAATACTGCCTCCCTCACAACTCAGATCAGAAACACAACTAAGAAACAGATCTTGGGCCTCTACTCCAACAACTATGGAGCAGATTCCACCCCTGACAGGGCAGTGACAAGCACAGATCAGAGGGGAGGCCCCACTCAATATCCAGGGCAGGCTCTGGTCACCACAACACCAGTCAAACCCACTATCAAGGGGAAAACAGCCAGCATACACTGAAGAAAGAGGTGGCAGTCATTCATACTATAAACAGTCCTTGCACCAAAAAAAAAAAAAAAAAAATTAAAACCACGCAGGCTACAAAGGGATGTTCTCACACAAACAAAAGCCTTCCAAGAAATTCTGAGGGTCTGGCATTGAGAGGAAGAACCCCAGAGCACTTAGTCTTGAAGGCAAGTGGAGCTTAAGTGCAGGAGCTCCACAAGGCTGGGGGAAATAGAGACTCCACTCTTGGAGGGAGCACACAAGGTCTCTCATGCACAAAAGGGGCAGACACAAGAAGCAATAGAATCTATGATCCTGCAGACTATGGAAAGGAAAACACAAACACAGTAAGGTAGACAAATGAGATGACAAAGAAATATGTTGCAGACAAAGGAGAAAGATAAAAGCCTACAAGAACAACTAAATGAAGAGGAGATAGGCAATCTACCTGAAAAAGAATTCAGAGCAATCACAGTAAAGATGATCCAAGATCTCAGAAAAAGAATGGAGGTGTGGATCAAGAAGATACAAGAAATGTTTAACAAAGACCTAGAAGAACTAAAGAACAAACAAACAGATGAACAATACAATAACTAAAATGAAAAATACACTAGGAGGAATCAATAGCAGAAAAACTGAGGCAGGAGAACGGATAAGTGAGCTGGAAGACAGAATGGTGGAAATCACTGCTGTGGAACAGAATAAACAACAAAGAAAAGAAATGAGGTCCATCTTAAAGACCTCTGGGACAATATTAAATGCATGAACATTTGAATTACAGGGGTCCCAGAAAAAGAAGAGGAAGAGAAAGGGCCTGAGAAAATATTTGAAAAGATCATAATTGAAAACTTCCCTAACATGGGAAAGGAAATAGTCACCCAAGTCCAAGAAGTGAAGAATCTCATACAGGATAAACCCAAGGAGGAAAACACTGAGATACATATTAATCAAACTAAAAAACATTAAATAAAAAAAATATTAAGAGCAACAAGGAAAAAGCAACAAATAACATACAAAGGAATCCCCATAAGGTTATCAGCTGATTTTTTCAGCAGAAACTCTGAAGGCCAGAAGGGAGTGGCATGATATATTTAAAGTGATGAAAGGAAAAAATTACAACCAAGAATACTCTACCTGGCAAGGCTCTCATCAGATTCAATGGAGAAGTAAAAAGCTTTACAGACAAACAAAAGCTAAGAGAATTCAGCACCAACAAACCAGCTTTACAACAAATACTAAAGAAACTTCTCTAGGCAGGGGAAAAAAGGAGGTCACCATGAGAAACAAGAAAATCACAAATGGAAAAGCTTGGTGGTAAAGGCAGATGGTACAATCAGGAACTCATCAATACATAAATATGATAACAAAACCAGCAACCATGAGAAGAAAAGAGTACGAATGCAGGAAATGGGAATTGCATTTGAAATTAAGAGACCAGCAACTTAAAAAAACATTATATATACACACACACACAGACACACACACACACACTGCTATATCAAAACTTCATGGGAAATGCAAACCAAAAAACTACAATAGATGTACACAAAAAGAAAAAGCTTCCTAGACAGAACACTAAAGATGGTCATCAAACCACAAGAGAACAAAAGAGGAAGGGAAGAAAAAAGACCTACAAAAACAAACCCAAAATAATTAAGAAAATGTCAATAGGAACACACATATGGTAATTATATTAAACATAAATGAATTAAATGCTTCAACTAAAAGACTAAGACTGTCTGAATGGATACAAAAATAAGACCCATATATATGCTGCCTACAAGAGACCCATTTCAGACCTAGGGAAACATACAGACTGAAAGTGAGGGGATGGAAAAAGATATTATATGCAAATGAAAGTCCAAAGAAAGAAGGAGTAGTAATACTCATATCAGACAAAGTGGACTTTAAAATAAAGACTGTCAGAAGAGACATGGAAGGACACTACATAATGATCAAGGGATCAATCCAAGAAGAAGATATAACATATGTAAATATATATGCACCCAACACAGGAGCACCTCAATATATAAGGCAAATGATATCAGCCATAAAAGGGGAAATCAACAGTAACACAATAATAGTGGGGGACTTTAATACCCTACTTACACAAATGGACAGATCATCCAGACAGAAAATTAATAAGGAAACACAAGCCTTAAATGACACATTAGACCAGATAGACTTTATTGATATTTGTAGGACATTCCATCCAAAAGCAGCAGAATACACTTTCTTCTCAAGTGCACACAGAATATTCTCCAGGATACATCACATCTGGGGTCACAAATCAAGCCTCAGAAAACTTGAGAAAATTGAAATTGTATCAAGCATCTTTTCCAAACACAATGCTATGAAATTAGAAATCAGTTACAGGAAAAAGACTGTAAAAACCACAGACATATGGAGGCTAAACAGTGCTGCTAAATAACCAAGAGATCACTAAAGAAATCAAAGGGGAAATTAAAAAATACATAGAAACAAATGACAATGAAAACATGATGACCCAAAATCTGTGAGATTAAGCAATAGCAGTTCTAAGAGGGAAGTTTATAGCAATTTGATCTCACCTCAAGAAACAAGAAAAATCTCAAATTAAAAATCTAACCTTACACCTAAAAGAATGAAAGAATAAGGTTAGTAAAAAAGTAAAATGAAAGAAATCAGAAGGATCAGAGAAGAAATAAATGAAACAGAAATGAAGAAAACAATAGCAACGATCAATAAAACTAAAAGTTTATTCTTTGAGAAGATAAACAAAATTCATAAACCCTTAGCCAGACTCATCAAGAAAAAAAGGGAGAGGACTCAAATCAATAAAATTAGAAATGAAAAAGAAGTTACAATTCAAAACATAGAAATTCAGGGGATCATAAGAGACTACTACAAGCAATTATATGCCAATAAAATGGACAACCTAGAAGAAATGGACACATTTTTAGAGAGGTACAACCTTCCAAGACTGAACCAGGAAGAAACAGAAAATATGAACAGACCAATCACAAGTACTGAAATTGAAACTAGATGGCTGCACAGGCGACTTCTATCAAACATTTAGAACAGCTAGCGCCTATCCTTCTCAAACTCTCCCAAACAACTGCAGAAGGAGGAACACTCCCAAAAGTGTTCTATGAGGCCACCATCACCCTGATACCAAAACCAGACAATGATATCACAGAAAAAGAAAATTATAGGCCAATATCACTAATGAACTAGACACAAAAATCCTCAACAAAATACCAGCAAACTGAATCCAACAACACATTAAAAGGATCATACACCATGATCAAGTGGGATTTATACCAGGGCTGCAAGGATTTTTCAATATCCGCAAATCAATCAGTGTGATACACCACATCAACAAAGCAAAGAATGAAAACCACATGATTATCTCAATAGATGCAGAAAAGCTTTTGACAAAAATTCAACACCGATTTATGATAAAAACTCACCAGAAAGTGGGCACAGAGGGAACATACTTCAGTATAATAAAGGCCATATATGACAAACCCACAACTAACATCATTCTCAAAGGTGAAAAACTGAAATCATTTCCTCTAAGATCAGGAACAAGACAAGGATGTCCACTCTCACCACTTTTATTGAACATAGTTTTGGAAGTCCTAGCCACGGCAATCAGAGAAGAAAAAGAAATAAACGGAATCCAAACTGGTAAAGAAGAAATAAAACTGTCACTGTTTGCAGATGACATGATACTATACATAGAAAATGCTACCAGAAACTACTAGAGCTCATCAATGAATCTGGTAAAGTTGCAGGATACAAAATTAACATCCAGAAATCTCTTGAGTTCCTATACACTAACAATGGAACGTCAGAAAGAAAAATTAAGGAAACAATCCCATTTATCATCACATCAAAAATAATAAAATACCTAGTAATAAACCTACTCAAGGAAGCAAAAGACCTGAAGCCAGAAAACTATAAGATACTGATGAAAACAAATCAAAGATGACACAAACAGATGGAGAGATATCACATGTTCTTGGGTTGGAAGAGTCAGTATTTTCAACTTGACAATACTACCCAAAGCAATCTACAAATTCAATGCAATTCCTATTAAATTACCAATGCCATTTTTCACAGAATTAGAACAAAATATTTTACAATTTGCATGGAAACACCAAGGACCCTGAATAGTCAAAGCAATCTTGAGGAAGAAAAACAGAACTGGAGGAATAAGGCTTCCTGATTACAGACTATACTACAAAACTACAGTCATCAAAACACTATGGTACTGGCACAAAAACAGAAATATAGATCAATGGAACAGGATAGAAAGTCCAGAGGTAATCCCACACATCTGTGGTCACCTAATCTATGACAAAGGAGGAAAGAATATACAATGGAGAAAACACAGTCTCTTCAGTAAGTGGTGCTCAGAAAACTGGACAGTTACATGTAAAAAAAATGGAATTAGATCGCTCTCTAACACCATACACAAAAATAAATTCATAATGGATTAAAGACCTAAATGTAAGACTGTACACTATAAAACTCTTAGAGGAAAACATAGGCCGGACACTCTTTTACATAAATCACAGCAAGATCTTTTTTGATCCACCTCCCAGAGTAATGAAAATAAAGACAAAAATAAACAAATGGATCCAATTAAACTTAAAAGCTTTTGCACAGCAAAGGAAACAAAAAACAAAACAAAAAGACAACCCTCAGAATAGGAGAAAATATTTGCAAATGAAACAACCAACAAGGGATTAATCTCCAAAATATACAAATAGCTCATGTAGCTCACTATCAAAAAACAAACAACCCAATCAAAAAATGGGCAGAAGATCTAAATAGACATTTATCCAAAGAAGACATACAGATGGCCAACAGGCACGTGAAAAGATGATCAACATCACTATTTATTAGAGAAATGTAAATCAAAACTACAATGAGGTATCACCTCACACCAGTCAGAATGGCCATCATCAAAAAATCTAGAAACAATAAATCCTGGTGAGGGTGTGGAAAAAACGGAACCCTCCCACACTGTTGGTGGGAATGTAAATTAGTACAGCCACTATGGAGAACAGTATGGAGGTTCTTTAAAAAAACTAAGCATAAAGTTACAATATGATCCAGCATTCCCAATCCTTGTCATATATCTGGAGAAAACCATACTTCAAAAAGATACGTGCACCCCAACGTTCATTGCAGCAGTATTTACAATAGCCTCAACATGGAAGCAACCTAAATGTCTATCAACAGAGGAATGGATAAAGAAGATGTGGTACATATATGCAATGGAATATTAGCCAGAAAAAAGAACGAAATAATGCCATTTGCAGCAACATGGATGGACCTAGAGATTGTCACATTGAGTGAAGTAAGTCAGACACCAAAAGACAAATATGACAACACTTATATGTGGAATCTAAAAAACGGTATAAGTAAACTTATTTACAAAACAGAAATAGAGTCACAGATGTAGCAAACAAACTTATGGTTACAGGGGGCAAAGCGGAGGAGGGATAAATTGGGAGATTGGGATTGACATATACACACTAGTATATATAAAATAGATAAATAATAAAGACCTATTTTATAGCACAGGGAACTCTACTCAATACTCTGTAATTGCCTCTATGGGAAAAAACGAGTGGATATTTGTATATGTATAAATGATTCGCTTTACTCTACAGCTGTAACTAACACAACATTATAAATCAACTATATTCCAATAAATTTTTTTTTTAAATTAAAAGAAAATAAAGTGATTAAAGGGAAAATCCTACAAATGAAGAATACCTAGTGAGGCTCCCATTCAAATTCTACAGCGAAATCGAAAGCTTTACAGAAAAGCAAAAGCTACGGGAATTCATCACCACCAAACCAGCTTACAACAAATCCTAAAGGAACTTCTCTGGGTGGAAAAGAAAAGGACACAACTAGAAACATGAAAATTATGGATGGGAAAGCTCACCAGTAAAGGCAAACATACAGTAAAGGTAGGAAATCATCCACACACAAATATGATATCAAAACCAGCAATCGTGAGAAGTGTACATCACTTATATGTGGAATCTCAAACAGTGATGCAGGGATATATTAGGACTTTGGAATTAACCTATACACACTACTATATATAAAATATATATTCAACAAGGCCCTACTATATATCACAGGGAACTCTACTCAATATTCTTTAATATCCTATATGGGAGAAGAATATGAAAAAGAATGAGTATATGTATATGTATAACTGAATCACTTTGCTGTATATCTGCAAGTAATACAAAATTGTAAATCAATTATACTCCAATATAAATTGAAATTAAAAAAAAAAACCTTGCAGCTCACTAATTTGAAAAGATTATGTGTTAATTAGGTGGGTAATTTAGGCCAGCTATTGTGCTCATATTAAAAAAGCAAATGTGATGCCCTCATCCCTATAGCAAGAATAGAGTAGGTCAAAGCAACCGCTGATTGCAAATGAAAATGTTACTTTCTACCCATGTTACTTTTTGATAAATTCCTATTGAGAGCTACTGATGATTTTAGAAACTTTGAAGGGCTGCAATAGCTTTCATTCTATTGAGTACCCAGGAATCAGCCTCAGGGGGCAACTGGTTTCAGGCTCTATTGTGAGGAAGTCTAAAGTATTCTCAGGAAGAGTGAATGCCATCTCTTGGTATCAGAGAAAAAATACTTCAATCCATGAAATGCCAAGTATTTGAAGGCAAGTGATGTACTCGCAAATGCACACAAATAGTTGAGGATATGGGCTTTCAAGGAAAGTTAAAATACACAATATTTGAAGAAGACAGGTCAGTGGTTAATAGGTAGTAGTGCTATCTATGCTTTATTGAACACTTACAAAGTGCCTATGACTGATTCAAAGCCCTTCTATGTATTAGGCACTTTAATCCTCACAACAACCCTTTAGATGCTATCTTTATCCAGGTTCACAGCTAATAAAAGTAAAACAGAGAAGTTCAGATATTTTCCCAAGGTTACACAGCTAGTAAGCTGAGGTTCAAACCCTCAGTCCAATACCAGGTTCATGCTCTTAACCACTTAGAGTGCCCAGGGCTCTTGAGGCTGTGGCAGGGAGCTTTTCATATTCTGCATTGCTGAAAATCACTAAAACCAAACTTCTGCGAGGGAGTATTGTCTTTTTCCTTTATCTGTGCCTGGAGAACCACAGAGATGAAGCATGTATAAAAAAGGGAAATTATAATAAAAAAGGTTTTATTTGAATGGAGGCTACTACACTTCATAATAAGAACATAACTATCACAGGGATCATTTTCAATGAATTCAGTTACCTGATGGAGCTACTAAACTACAGAACCCAGGGCTTCCCTGGTGACGCAGTGGTTGGGAGTCTGCCTGCCGATGCAGGGGACACGGGTTCGTGCCCCGGTCCGGGAGGATCCCGCATGCCACGGAGCTGCTGGGCCCGTGAGCCATGGCCGCTGAGCCTGCACATCCGGAGCCTGTGCTCCGCAGCGGGAGAGGCCACAACAGTGAGAGGCCCGCGTACCGCAAAAAAAAAAAAAAAAAAAAGTATCCTTATTATATTTCAGAACCTTAAAAATGCTAATGAATATTGCATAGCTCCAAAAAGAAGTTATAGTATATAGCACATCCCACAATTATTTGATCAAGTACTTCTCTCATAAAGAATCACCTTGAGAGACTTATCCTGGGAACTGCTAGTCTAGAAACTCATGAAACACTTCACCATATATGTGATGTTGGCTGGTAAATATAAATGCATCATTACACTTTTCACAGAAAGAGGAAACCAAGGGACACAAATGAAATGAAGATGTAAATTCAAACATTGTGTCATGTCATTCTTGACTACAATCTCATTATTTTTAAAATATTATTCTCTTAGCTTGGTCTGCACATCTATGAAAAATAATCCCCATTCACATACTTATACTTTCCCAAATGAAATGTCAAGCCATTGTATGATTTGAAATGCATCCTTAGACCTTTACTAAAGTTGTATTACTGTTGCCAGAATAACTATCAAATACCACCAGGCATGGGATGACAGAAAAATATCTCTTCAGGTATTAAGTACTGAATAAAGCAAGAGGCTTTGAAACATGATGAAACTGGATGTTACAAAGCTATTGCTCATGTACCTGTATACTAGAGCTAACAAGGTCCAACTGGTGACAGAAAGTCATGATAAAGTCATACAGTTCCTCTCCAAAAGGAAACAATAAATAAATACTTTTAAAAATACCAAGTAACATTATGCTTCTTTCTATAAAATTATGCTGGTTGCATAACAGAAAGCAAGCAGTTTTATAATTAACATTTATTTATAGATGTCTTATTCTGTGTCATGCAAGGGTTGGTAAAAGGGATTCTTATTTATTCATTCAGATAGAATTTATTGAGGCTATATGGAGAGGGAGCCAATAAACTAATGTTAAATATATTGAACAAGGGGCAAAGAACTAAAACCAGCACAAAGATGGATCAGTTAATAGACATTTATATTATCAATACAAAATATTTTAGAGGTTAGGGATATCCATCCTATTTCCTTCTTCTAGCTCTCCAGTTCTTCTCGTGCTTAATATTAATAGATACTCAGGGTAGAATGAACCCTGTTTTCAGAGGAATTGGGGGATATGCAGTGGACTAAAGATGCTAGAGTTGCTGAAGATCTGAAGATAAAAGGAGGAAAGGCATCATTTCTTTGGGGCATAGTGTTTGGTGGCAGGGAACTAGAATATCAAGACTAGGTCACAGCATACAGTTATCAGGTAACGTGCAGCTCAGTACTCGCTCTCAAATCAAGTGAGGTGATGGAAAGGAAATGTCTAACTTCACCCCTAGAATTTCCAAGCCAGACAGTCCTTTGAAATATTTCTACAGAAATCAGATAGATAGAGGATATTTAAAAACAAAACTGTAAGATCAGTTCAAAGAAGCATCCAAAGAATAATTTAGAGTACATCATTTAGGTACATTTAGTTACATCATTTCTGGTAGGAATGATTAGGAAAAACTTCAGAACTGGGAGACACAGTTCAATATACACTCAAAATAATTTTTTAATCTGCTTTCTCAATGACATGTATCAGTGACTGAAAGTTCTAAGGATTAGTAACATTTTTTTTTTACCAAAAGCTATACCCAAATCAACTCATACAACCACATATAGCAACATCACCACCACCACCACCGCCAGCACTATCAGCACCCGCATCAATATAACCATCAGCATTTTCACCATATTACCACCGCCATCACCATCACCATCATTATAGCTATATTTATAGACTACTTACTGTGTACTTATCATTGTTATTCTAAACCTTTAACATAAATTAATTCTTTAAATGTAATCTTTCTTCAAAATTCCAGCTGAAATGCCATTTCCCCCTGAATATGACCCTTTTTTCTTCCTCTGTAAACTCAGTTCTTTACTGGAAAAGAATATTATTCTGCATTGTAATACAGATGTAAGAGGTCAATTAATTACCTTCATGCATCTATAACAAACTGTATGTCTCTAAAATTCCCAGAAAATAAAGAACAAGTTACATACAAACTTTAATTTAATGGTAATACCAAAGTATGAGCTGATTATTGGCACACTGAATGAAACACAAGTATGGAGAAGTGAGTATAGGTACATAGAACATCGAAACACAGGATAATTGTGCTATTGGATATTTGTATGATATATTCTTGATTTGCAACAAATTTTTATACATAAGTTATGTCATTGAAGGTGTAAAGGGCAGAGAAATGTCATATAGAAGATAGTTTTGCTGTAGTTGTTTGGTTGTTGCCGTGTGGTGGTTGTTGCATTTAGCAACATTTATTACATCGAAAATCTGTCTTACTCTAAAACCCATACTTACAAAGTTAGTACACTTTCATTCTAAAAATGCCTTTGCTCTGTGCAATGTGAGCAATCAACAGAGTTTCCCTAAGAAGGCTGTTAAGTTACTTGGTAAGTTATTTACTGCTTCCATTTAAAAAAATATGAATATTTGGGAACAGGATCAAATAATTTGCCCAAGTACATTGTAATAGAGACTAGCTAACCAAATCATCCTGGACACATAGCACACACGCCCAGCTTTTCTTGTAGTTCTGGCCACGTGTAAGGTGAGCAGAAATTTCCAGGTCTGGCCCATAAAAACCTTCCATGTATGAATCTCCAGACATTTTCCTGTTTCAAGCCACTGACAGGCATGGTGGTCATGAGGAGGCAGGCCTGAAATCTGAGCAGTGTCCCAGTGGCTGTGTGATCCACAAATTTATGCCACCACCAGAAGCTTTGTAAGCTCAGTGCCTGCAGGACATCCGAGCAGATTACTCGTGGCTCAGCGCCTCCAGCATTAATGGCTGTAGACAATGCCAGCGTGCGCACATGGAGGAGGCCCTGTGGTCTGAGCTGCTACTGTAGTTCCTACAGCAGGTCCAGGTGTGCAACTATGGCAGTGCTGGTGCCTGACTTCAGCAGATCTGCACCAAAGGATCTGTGCTAGTGGCTTTCTGAGCACAGTGCCTGAGGGACACCCAGGCCAATTGCCTGCATTCCCACAGGTGTGGTGGTGCCGAGGGCAATGCCAACAGTATACTTTGTGAGACACACATGGGTGACAGGTGACACCATAGAGTGCACTTCCCAGTGGACAGCTCCCATGGAGGAATACTCAGTGGCTCCTCTCCCAGTGGAAGCGCTCCACTCTCACCTATCTCACACTGCAGCTTGGAAACGGATCTGGGGGTTTCTACTCCAACTACTGGGGAACAAACCCTGCCTCTGACAGGGCTGTGAAAACTGCAGAGCAAAGAGGAGGCCCTGCTCAACATCCACGGCAGGCTCTGTTAACCACAACACCAATCACACTTCTTATCAAGAGGTTAACAGCCAGCACACACTAGGGAAAGATATGGCAGGCACCCACACACTAAAAACAGCACTTGCACCAAAAATATCAGAGTCACACAGGCTACACAGGGACACTCCCACATAAAAATAGCCCTTCAAGCACAGTAGATAACTTTCTCCTAAACTCAAAGACTCAGAGAAATATAAGTAAAATGAAGAAGCAGAGGAACCACTCCTAATTAAAAGATGAAGAGAATTGACCTGAAAGAATAAACAATGAAACAGACCCCTCCAGACTACTAGACCCTGAGTTCAAAAAGGAGGTAATAAAAATCCTGAATTAAGAAAGGCTATCAATAAAAAGGCAGATTACTATAAAAAGGAACTAGAAACTGTAAAAAGAAGCAAAATAAAATTAGAAAACTTATTTACTGAGACAAAAGCTGAGCTAAAGGTAATAAACAGCAAACTGAATGATGCAGAAGAATGAATAAATAAGTGATCTGGACTGGGAGAAAATATTTGTAATTGATGTGACCAACAAGGGTTTAATTTCCAAAATATACAAACAGCTCATACAACTCAGTAACACAAAAACATACAGCTCAATCAAAAATTGGGCAGAAGACCTAAATAGACACTTCTCCAAAGAAGACATACAGATGGCCATTAGGCACATGAAAAGATGATCAACTTTGCTTATTGTTAAGAGAAATGCAAATCAAAACTACAATGAGGTATCACCTCACAACAGTAAGAATGGCCATCATTAAACAGTATAAAAATAACAAATGCTGCAGAGGGTTTGGAGAAAAGAGACCTCTCCTACACTTGGTGGAAATGTAAATTGCTTCAGTCACTATGGAAAACAGTAGGGAGGTTTCTTAAAAAACTAAAAATAGCCTTACCATATGATCCAGCAATACCAATCCTAGGCGTATATCAGGAGAAAACTCTAATTCAAAAAGATACATGCACCCTGATGTTCATAGCAGCACTATTTACAATAGCCAAGATATGGAAGCAACATAAATTTCTATTGACTGATGAATGGATAAAGAAGATGTGCTGTGTGTATATACACACAAACACACAATGGAATACCACTCAGCCATAAAAAAGTATGAAATAATACCATTTGCAGCAACATAGATGGACCTAGAGGTTATCATACTAAGTGAACTAAGTCAGAAAGAGAATCTAATATGATATCATATCTCTTATATGATATCCCATATACAGAATCTAAAATATGATACAAATGAACTTGTTTACAAAACAGACAGACACAGAAAACAAACTCATGGCAAAGGTAAAGAGGGTGGGGGAGGGATAAATTAGGAATTTGGGATTAGTAGATACAACAAGGTCCTATTGTATAGCACAGGGAATTATATTCAATGTCCTGTAATAAACTGTAATGGAAAAGAACATGGAAAAGAATATATATAACTGAATCACTTTGTTGTACAGCAGAAACTAACATAGTATTGTAAATCAACTATACCTCAATAAAAGGTTTTAAAAAGAGATTTTTGTTGAGATTCAGATTAAGATGGTGGAAGTAGGAAGGCGTGGATATCCCCAAAGAACATATCAAAAACACATCTACATGTATCTATTCTTTTTCAAATTCTTTTTCCCATTTAGGTTATTACAGAATATTGAGCAGAGTTCCCTGTGCTATACAGTAGGTCATTGTTGCTTATCTATTTTAAATATATCAGTGTGTACATGTCAATCCCAAACTCCCAATCTATCCCCCCCTCCACACTTCCACCCTGGTAACCATAAGTTCATTCTCTAAGTCTGTGAGTCTGTTTCTCTTTCGTAAATAAGTTCATTTATAGATACATGTATATGTATACTGAATCACTTTGCTGTACATCTGAAACTAACACATTTTTAATCAACTATACTCCAATATAAAATAAAATTAAAAAAAAAATAAATAAATAAAAGGGAGAAAAACACATCTACATGTGGTGCATTTACCACTGAAAACTAACTGGAGACTGACAGAATGACTCTTGTACAACCAAGGCTTTAAGAAAGATTCACACATACTCAGGTAGTAAGGGAAGTGAGGTGCTCAAATTGGGACCTGTGTCCCTGGGAGAGGACATAAAAAAGAAGGAGAATTACACAGGCAAAGAACCTAACTGTAGAGTGAGTGGTCTGAGCCACATATTGGGCACCACACCCTGGAGTTGGACCCTGAGAAGATGACTCCCCTTAGCTAGTTAGAAAACCACTGGGACTAACAGAAGGGCTATAAGAAACCCAGACTCCACTCTCTTGAAACAAGGTGGAGAAAGCAGAAAAAAACTGCATGAGACTCTGGCCAGTTTCCTGCCACCACTCTTACATACATCCCAACCTGAGATAAGTGCCAGCTGTGGCTGGGTATGCCTCATGCCTGTAGCTCCACAATAGCACCCTATTGCTTCCATGGCCAAAGGGGTTCTCATCTGTGAGGGACAGAGCAAGAAGCCCAGCCCAGAAGGGCATCTGAATGAGGTAGGGATGCCGTTACTGGTGCCTATGGAGGCAATGCATCAGAAGTGGTGCGGGATGCTAACTGGGGCTGGGATCATCACCACAACCTGTACCTAGACTCATGCCGAGTGTCTGCTCCAGCACTGCTCCAACTGGAGGCAAAGGTGCCAGAGTGGACAGAGCATACTTAGACAGAAAGGAGCCAGCTTGCACCCAAATCTCAAGGCTTCTACTTCAGCAATTTGGGTTTGAACCCTAATGCCAATAGGGTAATATTGGTCACTCAGCATGGAAGAAGCCTGGCTCACACCTGGCTCTGGCTGAAGGACTCCCATATCCAGCCTCAACACCTACTAAGTGATAGCTGACAGCACACCCAGGGGGAAGATGTGACCCATGCTCATGTCAGATCAAGCTCTCCTACAAAAGACACTGGGCACACACAGACTGTATAGGGATGCTCCCACAAAAGGACACCCCTTCAATATTGGAATAGGTAATGGTTTCACCTAATTTCAAAGAGACAGAGAAAGATAATCAAAATGAGAAGACAGATGAATTTGTTTCAGTTGAAATAACAAGAAAAACCAACTACTGAAACAGAAATAAATAATCTACCAGATAAAGAGTTCAAAGCATTAGTAATAAGAATGCTAACTGAATTACAGAAAAGAATAGAGGAACACAGTGAGAATTTTAACAAGGAACTAGAAAATATAAAAGTGAGAATTTTAACAAGGAACTAGAAAATATAAAAGAGACCCAGTTGGAAATAAAGAATACAGTAACTGAAATGGAAAACATACTAAAGGGAATGAACAGCAGACTAGGTGGTGCAAAAAAACAAATAAGTAAAATGGAAGAAAGAATAATGGGAATCACCCAATCAGAACAGCAAAAAGGAAAACATATTTTTAAAAAATATGAACGATTTAAGGTCCTCTGGGACAACATAAAGAATATCAACATTCACATTATAGGGGTCTCAGAATTAGAAGAGAGAGACAAAAGGATTGATAATGGATGTGATGAACTTATGGCCAAAAACTTCCAGAACATTAAGAAGGAAAGAGATATCCAGGTACAGGAAGCACAGAGATGAACTGAAACAGACCAAAACCAAGACACATCATAATTAAAATGGTAAAAGTTAAAGATAAAGAGAGAATTCTAAAGGAAGCAAAAAACAAACAAACAAAGAGTGATATACAAGGTAACCCCCATAAGGCTATCAACTGATTTTTCTACAGAAAATTTGCAGGCCAGAAGGGAGTGGCATCATATATTTAAAGTGCTCAAAGGGAAATATGTGCAGCCTAGGATACTCTACCCAGTAAGATTATCATTCCGAATTGAAGGAGAGATGAAGAACTTTTCAAACAAGCAACAACTAAGTGTTCATCAATACTAAACCTACATTAAAAGAATTTTTAAAGGGTCTTCTCTATGAGGAAAAAAAAAAGCTACAACAAGAAGTATCTATAGGAAAAGAAAAGTCCCACTAGAAAGACAAACATATAGATAAAGCCTGAGGATCCACCACTTAAATAAGCTAGTATGAAGATTAAAAGACAAAAATTGTAAGGTCAAATATAACTACAATAAACAGTGAAGGCATGAACATGGAGATATAAAATATGACATGAAAAACATAAAATATGGGGAGGGGTGTTAAAATGTAGATATTTTAGAATGTGTTTGAATTTAAATGACTACTAGTTTCAAAGAAATAGATATAGTTATAAGTCATCACATATGAGCCCCATGGAAACCACAAATCGAAAACTTACACAAAAACTAGAGAGAAAACAAGATACACCAAAACTAGAGAGAAAGGAAAACAAGCATACCACTAAAGAAAACCACAAAGGAAGAAACTAAAAGAAGAAGAAAAGAACAGAGAAGAACTACAAAAATGATAAGAAAATAAGTAGCAAATTGAGAGTAAGTACATACTTATCAGTAATCACTTTAAAGGTCAATGGACTAAATGCTCTAATCAAAAGACAAAGTGTGGGTGATTGGGTAAAAAACAAGACCCATCTTTATGCTGCTTATGAGAGACTCACTTCAGAGGAAAAGACATACACAGACTGAAAGTGAGGATAGAGAAAAAGATATTTGCTGCAAATGGAAATGAAAAGAAAGCCAGCGTAGCAATAATCATGTCAGACAACATAGTCTTTAAAACAAAGTCTATAACAAAAGACAAAGAAAGGTATGAAATAATGATAAAATGGTCAATACAAGAAGGGCATATAACGCTCATTAACATATATGCACCTAATGTAGGAGCACATAAATATATAAATCAAATATTAACAGACGTAAAATGAGAAATTGACAATGATGCAATTATAGTAGGGGATTTTAACACCCACTTACACAAATGGACAGATCATGCAAACAGAAACTCAATAAGGAAACTGTGGTCTTAAATGACACATTAGACCTACTGAACTTAATAGATATATACAGGATATTCCATCAAAAAACAGCAGAATAAACATTCTTTTCTAGTGCACTTGAAGCATTCTCCAGGATAGATCGCATGCTAGGCTACTAAACAAGTGTCAACAACCTTAATATGACAGAAATTATCTGAAGCATTTTTTCCAACCAGAATGATGTGAAACTAGAACTCAATTACAGGAAGAAAAATGGGAAAATCACAAACATGCAGAGACTAAAGACTAAAAAACCAATGGGTCACAAAGCACCGAGCAGCTTTGTGCTTTGTGACTGCCTGGAGGGGTGGGATAGGGAGGGTGGGAGGGAGGGAGATGCAAGAGGGAAGAGATATGGGAACATATGTATTTGTATAACTGATTCACTTTGTTATAAAGCAGAAACTAACACACCATTGTAAAGCAATTATACCCCAATAAAGATGTTAAAAAAAAAAAAAAACCAATGGGTCAGTGAAGAAATCCAAGAGGAAATCAGAAAATACCTTGAGGCAAATGAAAATGGAAACACAACTTTCCAAAATCTATGGAATGCAGCAAAAGCAGTTCTAAGTGGGAAGTTAGAGGTATACACACCTACCTCAGGAAACAAGAAAAATCTCCAATAAGCACCCTAAATTATAATCTAAAGGAATTAGAAACAGAAGAACAAACAAAACCCAAAGTCAGCAGAAGGAAGTTAATAATAAAGAATGGAAAGGACATCAATAAAATAGACATTCTCCCTCAAAAAACTAATAAAAAACATAAGTGAAATCAAAAACTGTTGTTTGAAAAGATAAACAAAACTGATAAGCCAGGTTCATTAAGAAAAAAAGAGACAGGACCCAAACAAACCAAATAAGAAATGAAACAGGAGAAACAACAACCAATATCATAGAGACACACACACACAAATAATAAAAGAATACTACAAACAGTTATAGGCCAACAAATTGGACAACTTAGAAGGAATGGACAAAGTTTTAGAAACATATGACATTCCAAGACTGAATCAAAGAAGAAACAGACCATCTGAACAAACTGATCACTAACAGTGCAATAGAATTTGTAATTTTAAAACTCCCAGCAAACTAAAGGCCAGGACCAGACAGCTTCACAGGGGAAATCTACCAAACATATAAAGAAGAGCTAATACTAATCCTACTGAAACTATTCCGAAAAATTGAAGAGGAAGAAATACTCCCAAATTCATTCTACAAGGCCACAATTACCCTGATACCAAAATGAGAGAAACACCCTACTAAAAAAAAAAAAGAAGAAGGAAGAAAATTACAGGGCAATATATCTCATGAATATATTGCAGTAGATGCAAAAATCCTCAAGAAAAGATTAGCAAACTGAATTCAAGGATATATAAAAAGGATCATAGACCATGATCAAGTGGGATTTACTCCAGGAATCCAAGAATGTTTCAATATCCACAAATCAATCAATGTGATATACCACATTAAAGGAAGAGTAAAAATCACATGATCATCTCAATAGATGCAGAAAGTGCATTAGACAAAATTCAACACCCATTCATGATAAAAACTCTCTTCAAAGTTTGTATAGAGGGAACATATATCAACATAATAAAGACCACTTATGACAAACCTATAGCTAACATCACATTCAGCAGTGAAAAACTCTTCCTCTAAAATTAGAACAAGAAAAGGTTGGCCATTCTCAGCATACTGTTTAACATAGTATTGGAAGGCCTAGCCATGGCACTCAGACAAGAAAAAGAAATAAAAGGCATCCACACTGGAAAGGAAGAAGTAAAATTCTCAGTATTTGCAGATGACATGAAACTATATATAGAAAATCCTAAAGTCTCCACCAAAAAACTATGAGAACTAATAAATGAATTCATAAAGTTGTAGGATACAAGATTAATATCTAGAAATCTGCTTCTTTTCTGTACATTCTTAAAGAACTATCAGAAAGAGAAAGCAAGAAAATAGTCCCTTTTAAAATCACATCAAAAAGAATAAAATACCTAGGAATAAACTTAATTGAGAAGGTGAAAGACCTATTTTCTGAAAACTGTAATACATAGATGAAGGAAATTAAAGATGATACAAAGAAATGGAATGGTATCCTGTGTTCATGGATTAGAAGAATTAATTTTGTTAAAATGTCTATACTACCAAAAGCAATCTACAGATTTAATGCAATCCCTATCAAAATACCCTTGACATTTTCACAGAACTAGAACAAATAATCCTAAAATTTCTACAGATCTACAAAATTCCCCCAACTGTCAAAGCAATCTTGAGAAAAAAGAATGAAGCTGGAGGTATCACACTCCCTGACTTCAGACTACATCACAAAGCTACTGTAATCATAAAGGCATGGTACAGGCACAAAACCAAAACCAAAAAAACAAACAAAACAAACAAACACACAAAAAAGTGGAACAAAATAGAGAGCCCAGAAATTAACCCATGCACTTATGGTCATTAATCTATGACAAAGGAAGCAAGACTGTACATGGTGAAAAAGTCTCTTCAATAAGTGGTGCTGGAAAAACTGGACAGCCACATGTAAGAGAATGAAATTAGAACATTTTCTCACACCATATACAAAAATAAGCTCAAAATGGATTAAAGACCTAAATGTAAGAGCTGAAACTATACTCCCAGAAGAAAACATAGGCAGAACACACTTTGACATAAGCCACAGCAATATTTTTTTATGGATCTCTCTCCTAAGACAAAAGAAACAAAAGCAAAAATAAACAAATGGGACCTATTTGAACTTAAAAGCTTTTGCAAAGCAAAGGAAACCATTGACAAAAGAAAAAGACAACCTACTAAATGGAAGAAAATATTTCCAAATGATATTACAGATAAGGAGTTAATATCCAAAATATTTAGACAGCTCATGGAACTCAATATCAAAACAAAAAGACAAAAACCAAACAACCCAATTAAAAAGTAGGCAGAAGACCTGAATAGACATTTTTCCAAAGAAGGTATATAGATGGCTAACAGGCACATGAAAATATGTTCACCATCACTAACAATCAGAGAAATGAAAATCAAAACCATAATGAGATATTTCCTCACACCTGTCAAAATGGTTATCATCAAAAAGTCTACAAAAAAACAAATGTTGGTGAAAGTGTGGAGAAAAGAGAACCCTAGTACACTGTTGGTAGAAATGTAAATTGGTACAACCACTATGGAAAACTGTATGGAGGTTCTGCAAAATACTAAAAATAGAACTACCATATGGTCCAGCAATTCCACTCTTGGGTATATATCCAAAGAAAATGAAAACACTAATTCATTAAAAAGATACATGCACCTCTATGTTCATTATTTACAATAGCCAAGATATGGAAGCAACCTGTGTCCATCAACACATAAATGGATAAAGAAGATGTGATATACATATATATCTCCATACACAAAATGGAATATTAGCCATAAAAAACAAAATTCTGCCATTTGCAACAACATGGATGGACCTAGAGAGAATTATGCTTAGTGAAATAAGTCAGAAAAAGACAAATACTCTATGTTACATTTGGAATCTAAAAAATAAAAATAAAAATGAATGAATACAACAAAATAGAAACAGACTCACAGATATAGAGAACAAACCAGTGTTTACCATTGGTGTGGGGAAAGGGAGGAGGGACTAGATAGGAGTAGGGGATTAAGAGATACAAACTACTATGTATAAAATAAATAAGCAGCTATGATATATTGTACAGCACAGGGAAATATAGCCATTATTTTTTAACAATTTAAATTGAGTATAATCTATAAAAATATGGAATTACTATGATTTACACCTGAAACTAATATAAATCAACTCTACTTCAATTAAAAAATGATAATCTATAAAAATATGGAATTACTATGATGTACACCTGAAACTAATATAAATCAACTCTACTTCAATTAAAAAATGATTTTTTTCAGTTCTTATATAATCTTCAGGTATTCTAAAAATTCATGGGTTTGGTATTCATTTGGTATTTGGTATTCATTTCTTGCCTCCATATCTATAATCCTCTCTCTAAATAAGTTAACACATGTAAAGAATTTAGAGCAGTTTCTTTCACAGAGTAAATGCTCAAAATATTAATTATTAATATAATTAATTGTTTTAACCTCTTCTTTTTCTCTAAATTCAGGCAGCTTTATCACTGCCTCAGCTTTGAAGTGTTGATTCTTTGAGTTTTAATGAGTTTTTAATTTCTGCAATGGTAATTACTTTCTCTTTAGTTTCTTTCCTTAACGTGGCTAGTTCCCTTTACATCAAATTCTCTTGTGTGTTCATCTCATCTTTGATTTTTTTCATTCAGAACATTAGATGATATGTTTTAAATTTTATTAAATTCCTTCATGTTGTAAAATACTTGTCTAAATTTTCTTCTACTTCCTTGAGTGTGCTTTCTTCTCAAATGTGTTCTTAAATCAGTATTTTACATGGTAGACTCCTTTCTTTTACTTTTTGGCCACATTTTACATAAATTTAGAACAGGTAAGTTATGTTACTCTAGGTAGGTTTGAATAATAAGGGTATTCCATGCAGGCCTGCTTTGCCCAAAACTAGAATGGATGCCTTCCCCTTGAAACTTATCCTTGTTTTCCTGTTTATTGTTCGAAAAATATCTTTGGAACATGACCAAGAAGGCTAGAATCCATGTTTCTACTTTTTAAAAAGTCTTTCAAAAGGGATATAGTCGAAGAAGATAAAGGGACCCTTGGGAGTCAAGGGATTCTGTATTTTCTATCTCCTCCAACAATTCATCTGAACACCCAGCAACCTGGGCCAGCTCTACAAAATTGAAAATGTGCTCTGGTGTGTAAAAGGTACCTTTGGGATTTTAACTTGTTTCATTACTTGGGGAAGGGCAGGCAAACTTTTTATGAGATCCTTGTGGTTTATGAGTTTAGAATTTTTCAGTTTCCCTCAACATTTCATTTTCTGTTGTTATTTTAGGCAGAGCCATTTGATCTTTAAATATTTGTCTCTTTCCTTAATTGGCCAAAGGAAGGAATCATCAATTTTGTGCTGTCATTCAAATGAAAACCTTGAAAAACCATGTAACTTTAATGGAGAGACAGAACTTCAAGTAAACTACTTCATGTCTTCCTTGAACTGCCTACACCCATATTCTTGATCTGTCAAAATCTGAGACTACCCGTGACACCATTTTTAGAATTCTTTCCTGAAAGATCTTGCTGCAGTGATCTCTCACAATGGAAACTACCTCTCAAATGCTCAGGCCTTTCTTTTAGTTTGATACAAAGTGTTCTATAGCTTAGGATAATGAAAGCATGTGATATGTTATTGAGTACCTCCTTTAGGAGGAATGTGCATTTTAAAAAATGTATTGCATTACTTCTTTCTATCCTTTCTCATGTCATATTAAGAGAGGGACAACAAGAGGTCAGGTATAAAATCATAATTTTTTTCTGGAAGCTTTGCTTAGATTTCTTAATACTCAGAAAGTTTTACAAATGAGAGGGAGACAATTAGGTATATCAGATGAGGACAAGCTTCATTGAAGCCTGAAGTTTTCAAGAGTGGTTCTCGGAGTTGTTGTAAGAAGTTGAACTACTTCTAGCATATTCTATCCCCAACCCCCAGCAACTCTATTTATGGACTTACTACCCTTCCTCTCCTGAAGTGTCTCATCAGACTTCAACTGTCCATGCTGATAGGCCTTTTCGTAAACTTGGTATCATTCTTAAAGTGAGTAGCCTACAAGCCACAGCACTTCCTCTGGCTAATTCTTTCTTCCAGACCCTAAGTTCACCACACCCTATCCACAAGCACCAATATCCATGGGGTCACAGTTAGAGCCTGATGATTGTGGAATAATTACTAATCAGGGTTCTTAGTGCCACATTTAAGCTACCTTATATCATTTTCTGGACTGGCCTAAAAAATAAAATTTTGTTAATAACACTGTCATTATAGGAAAATGCATTATATCCAAAAGACTGATTTTAAAAAACCTTTTGAAATAAAATATATTTACAATTGGGCACTTTTGTGTATTATGCTCATTTTCTTTATGTTCTTTTATCTCTTACAAATTGCAGGCCTTATGGATGGAGACAACATCTTATCTTGTTTTATTATCCACAAATACTTTGCAGGAAATTTGCTTCTCTAAAGAGCAGCAGCTATCTTTTAAAGTACTCATCTCACCATTCTCAGTTTATTAATTTAATAATAATTTTACCATCACAGGAAAGGTCAGGTCATGTAAGGGCCATGTAGTGGTTTCCAATCTCCAAAATAGACTTGTAACATATTTTAGTGAATATTTAAAATTCACTGCAAGAAGATGCTTAAGGAGCTTTGGGCTTTACAAAGGGAAAGATGTACAAATATTTTCCAGAAACAGTAATTACTGAGTAAATAAGAAGAAGGAGGAGAGCGGGAGGAGGAAGAAGGAGAAAAAGTAGTAGTAGTAGTAGTAATAGTAGTAGTAGTAGTAGCAGCAGCAGCAGCAGTAGCAGTACTAAAATACTGAGTAAAAATATAAAATACTGAGCTCCTTGAAGACTTAGCTGAGAGGTCATTTCCTATAAGAAACTTTTCCTGAGGCTTCAGGCACCCAGGCACCTCAGCATAATTTGTCTCAGCACTCACTAATTATTTGAAATTATCTGAATATATGTCTGTCTGTCACTAAACTGTAACTCTTACTCATGATAGGACCACACTCTACTGATTTTCCAGGAGCTATGTGTGAAGATTAATTCTCCCTTGCAGAGTAACTCGAATGAGCTCTTCCCCAAATCTGTAGACAGGTTTTCATGCTTCTCCCTAGCCACTAGCCTTGTCACTTCCTCTTTATCCTCCTCAATCTAGCAATTACCTATAAAATGGATGAGCAGTAGCCAGCAGTGTGATTGAAACTCACACAAGTTTAAATTTCACTGCCCCCAGATCCCCACACATGCTCAGAAGGAACAGGATGAAAGGAACGCTAGAGTTCCTCCAATGGCTTGTTCCAGCAGCAACAATTGTCTGAGCAGCCACATGCGCCCACATCTGAGGCTCAGTCTCAGATCTGCCAAGTTGCAGAGGACTGCAGGAACTTAAAGCCTGTATTTATGGTCTTGATTACCTTTAGGTCAGGGCAAAGAGAAATGTTATAGAGAGAACAAGTCACTTTGAGGATTGCACTGAGGCCACACCTCTCCCAGGTTGCTACCAATCAATGATTGAGCACAATACGTTTACTAAAATGGCCCATTCCTGAGGGACACAGGACACTGCTTGTGATTTTAGCTTGAGAACTTCCAGATGGCACTGCTGAACTTTTCCTAGAACTGCACTGGAGACTAAGACACTTTCAGTCAACCTTCTTTCCCTCGCCCATCCTTTTACTTTCTTTCCCTTCCTTCCTTTCCTTCCTTCCCTTCCTTTCCCTCCTTCCCTTTCCTTCCTTCCTTCCTCCCTCCACCTCTCTCTTCCCTTCTCTTTCTTTCTTCTCTTCCTTCCTCTGGCAAACATATTTTTACAACAATAGAATTCAAATCGTTCAAAGGTTTAAATTATTTCCTTTTTTTAATTAATTAATTAATTTTTGGCTGCGTTGGGTCTTCGTTGCTGTGCACGGTCTTTCTCTAGTTGCAATGAGTGGAGGTTACTCTTCGTTGCAGTGCGCAGGCTTCTCTTGTTGTGGAGCACGGGCTCTAGGTGTGTGGGCTTCAATAGTTGTGGTGCGTGGGCTCAGTAGTTGTGGCTCATGGGCTAAGTTGCTCCTCAGCATGTGGGATCTTCCCGGACCAGGGCTCGAACCCATGTCCCCTGCGTTGGAAGGCGGATTCTTAACCACTGCACCACCAGGGCAGCCCTAAATTATTTCCTTTATTACACTTTTTAATGTACTTCAAACAGGGAACTCTTTACTCAAACATCACTATTAGTACTTACCACTTAATGGAAGACAAGAAACACTTTCAAATGAGCAAATTAACTCATTACACTTGAATATTCAGGCAAATGAGAAATATACACCATTCAAATCTTCTCAATGAAATAACTGTTCACAATTCTCAATGGCCTGCTAATGGCCTCTATAAACCATCATGGTATATGTGTGTGCATGTGGGGGAGTCACTACCAAATTTGAGGAGAAAGAGTCTAAGGGTGTTCCCTTGTCTCATGACAAAGTGTTCCCATGGTATTACCATGTCTCTGCTTTAGATCCATCTCTGTTCATAACCCCAGGACAGGGTCAGTAACCTGGAAACCTGGCTTAGCCTCCTTAAAACAAAACATAAAGTTCAGCATCAACAATTATACTCTCATAAAAATTATTAAGCCTTTTAAAAAACTTTTAGAGAATTTTCTTGAGGAACATATGAATCTGCTTTCCTCATACTCTCCCCTTTACCTCCAGTTGATGCCTGCATAAATCCAAGGAGAGAAGTCCACCAGTAGGGCATGGCCTCCCAGCCTCTCACTCACAGTTCATGGTGTCACTGTGACAGTATTATTATTAATACCACGTGGTACCTTTTTTGATTTAAACTCTCTGGAAGATATTAAATAAATGTGCTGAAATTTATTTTCTAAATTTGCCAAATAATGATACATTGTACATAACATCTTGGATGCAGCTAGAAAGTTTGCTACTAAATATATGCCTAATTTCATTGGGAAAAAAATCATATCCATGTCAAATAACATTTGTCAAATCTCTGCACCTGCATAACTCCATACTTGTCACTCAGGATTATTTAATAACATTAAGTGGAGAGGCCACCTGTCCAAGTGTAAAAGTACACAACAGTTGTGGGTCAGGACACCTGAATTCCAGCATTCTGTCTGATACACTGAGTTCATCACCTGGATGAGCCACCTACTCTCTTGGGGCTACAGTGTCCTCACAAATCAATCAAGAAGTCTGGGGAAATTATTGATACTCTCTCTCTGATATAATGTCTTATGCCTCTAAGATAATTGCATGTACAAAGTGCTCTGTTTCTCTGGTCTTTTCACCCAATTCTTAGGCACTGTGTCTGCTTTATAGGGCTGCCATAACAAAGGACCACAAACCTGGTGGCTTCCAACAAGAGAAATGTATTGTCTCACAGTTCAGAGACTAAAAGTTTGAAATCAAAACGTCAGAAGGGCCAAGCTCCCTCTGAAATGTGTAGGAGAATCCTATAACCCTTTCCATTGACATTGTGCTGACTTTGGGGGGAATTAATGGGATTCTTTCTCCTCATTGCGTTCACATTGTCTCCTCAATTTCACGGTACTGCTAGTCATTGTTTATATTAGAAAACAGCTGCTGTTAATAATATTCACATATCTAGTGTCCCTTTCATAATAAGTTTTATTAAATTACTTTGGAAAAATGATTGTCACTTCCATTTATCTTAACCACCACACAATTCACACAAACCAGTCGCACTGCCACGGAGCTCCAACTATTCCCTTTTCACTGACAGTGTTCTGACTTTTGAGGGAAGTCCTGACAGGACCATCCAGAGACACCCCCACCCCACCATGCCTCCCAAGCTGCCATGAGACAAGGACTTCCACAGATGCCTCTGCCTCAGAGCAGCTGCACCCTCTAAGGGCAGTATGTGCTTTAGATACCTGCTTTTTTACTGGAGCCTTTGCTTTGAATTTGAATTGGTTGGGATCACGAAGAAAACAGGCATTTTAAGAAAGACAAAACTTGGTTTTTCTTATCTGGTTGCTTGCATTGAATCCCTTTATTCTTTTTTTCCTATTTTTATTTTGATGATGCTTTTTTTTGTACTAGTGACAGATTAAGACTGAGAGATTAAATGTTATGAGATCCAAATTCATCTAGATAGAGTGATGCCCTTTCATGTTGAGGTAATTTAAATACCCCCAGCCAACATTCACTAACATTTGTACAAATGTGACATTAATGGAAAATAAAAAAAAGAAAATTTCAAAAATTATTTTTAGAATCTAGAAAGCACTGTTAGATTTTGAAACATTGGGAAAAATACAGTAAACCTAAGAAATATATTCATATATTGAATCTCCTTTTTTGTCTATTACCAGAAACTTGGAAATGTTTTGCCAAAGAGGTTTTGGAATTAATCCAGCTAACATATTTTCAAATAAAGCTGCTAGTCCTCAAAAACTAGGATTTTAAAATTATTATTATTCATTAGGAAATGAGGCCCCTCTACTAAAAAAAAGGCTGGTATTGACAAATCAGCCACACTTGAGTGGGAGAGAAGAAAAAAAATGCAACTACTATGTGTAGAACAGGAAGGAGAGGATACTCTTTTTTGGTTGGAAAGTTTACTTAGCCCCAATTTTCACTGAGTTCTGGTGAACCACCTCACTGTATGACATCAATCTTCATTTTATTCTTGAGACTATTTTTCAAGAGGTATTTTCAGTGTTATTGCTTTATGATAATGAATTTCTCTTCCAAATAAACATGCCTTTAGGAAGAAAGAGTATATGTTTTGGAGACACCTGGAATTTAGTCAAATATGTGCAGGTATCTTTCAAGAGATTAGATTTTCACCCTAATTAGTGAAAAAATTATCTTGTTCTGGCAGACTAATGACATGATTAGGCTATATTTAAGCTCAGCTGTATAGATGCTTTCTACTTATTTTCAGGAATCAGTGTTCTATCAAAAAAAAAAAAAAAAAAAGTCCACACTATGCACACCCCACAGAACAGGCAGACTCCTGCTCAGTGACCTGCAGGACACTTCCCATCATGGCTTTGTAGATCTCTGCTTAATTTGCTTTACTGAATATTGCCTACACTGGCCCTAAATGTTGGAGACTTTTCCTAGGTTTCCCCTGGGAAGTAGAAAAGTTATAGTTAATTTTGGGAATTTAAAAACAAAATTTCCATCACTATTTGTCAACAAAGAATACAGCAAATTCCAATGATATTCCAATGTACTCTTTGGTCACCTATTATTTCTAGATTGACTGTGAATACATTTAAATAATTCTGCATTTGGGGATTCTCCCTAACAATAAGATTCTCGATGCTGACTCACTATTGTCATCATGAGTTTTTTTTGCATGCAAAAAGCATCTACTCTTCTGTGCTCAGAAATGTTCTATGACCTATGGCTGTCATACTCAATAAATATGCATTGAATTAATGGATTTGACAGACATAAAAGAGGTATAAGAGAGTCCTTGATCTTATTAGACCTACCATAAAGTTAGGAAGAGAATATATAAAACTAAAGATTAATAAATAAATAGTCCAGAACAATATCAAATGCAGCTAAGTGCTAAACTGTGATTTCATGATGTAGTCCAGCAACGGGAGACCAGGGCACAACAGAAGAATCAGTGAGAGCTACACAAAGGAATAAGTTTGTTTAAGATGCACAAAGCTGCCAAACTCCTGGGAAACTCCTTCCTTTAAATACTGGTGTTTCCCTGGGTTTAGTCTTTATCCTTCTTTTCACCTCCATCTGCGTTGTTTCCCTAGATGAAAACATCCAATTCCATGGAGCACATACCAGTGAGTTCCACTCAATATCTCTGACACCAACCTCCCCTTTGAATACCTGATTTGAAGATCCAACCATCTACTTGACAGCTCCACTTGCATGTCTAACAGGCAGTCCAAATGTACAATGTGTTTAAAACAGAACTTTTAAATTACACTTCCTGACCTGCTACTTCCACAATAGCCCCAAAATTCATTAAGAATGCCAACATCCTGCCAGTTACTTGGACCAAAACCTAAAAATCATCCTTGATTGTTCTCTTTTCTTTACTGCCCATATCCAATTCATCAGCAGATGCATTAGCACTCATATCAAATTCATCCAATCACTCTCACCCTCTTCACCATCACTTCGTCCAAGCCATCATCCAATCTTTTGTTTAACTGGTCCCCACTTTTGCATGTCTACTGTTCAACAAGTAGAGTTGCTTTTTAATTCCTAGTCAGTACTCTACTTAAAATGCTCCAATGGTTTTCTATTACTAATGAAATTAGTAATTTCATTACAAATTTTCTTACTATGCTTTACAAGATCCCATGCCAGTAAATCATGAACCATTAATCATATCAGTTTGGCAGATTATGACCTACATTAAAAAAAAAATACAGCGGAATAAATACCATAGTGAATCATATGTAGTGGGGTAAGTCTTTTTTGTTTTGTTTTGTTTTTCAGTTTTATCTATATAGGCTGTGTATTTGTTTGCAATGCAAAACGTATGTCTTAATACAAGTTATGCTTTTAAAAAATGTTTGCAAACCTCTGATCTACAGATCGTGTAGGTCACCTCTCCAATCTTTTCTCACACCATACTCTACCTTGTTTACTGTGCTGCAGCCTTACTGACCTTCATTCTAGCTCTCAATCAGGCAAGACATCCCTGCTTCAGGATCTTTGCACATACTATTCAATATTACCTCTGCTTGGAATGATTTATCTTTAGATTTTTAAGTGGCTGATTCCTTCTTATTATTGATCTCAATTCAAGTGTCACCTCCTAACAGGCATTGTATCTAAAGCAGTATCTTCCTTCCTGTGTTGCCTCCTATGGCTATACCATCACCCTATTTAACATTCCTCTTAACATTGTAGCCATCTCATGTCATTCATTTACTTGTACATAGGCCTCTCACTGTTGTGGCCTCTCCCGTTGTGGAGCACAGACTCTGGATGCGCAGGCTCAGCGGCCATAGCTCACAGGCCCAGCCGCTCCGCGGCATGTGGGATCTTCCCGGACCGGGGCACGAATTCGTGTCCCCTGCATCGGCAGGTGGACTCTCAACCACTGCACCACCAGGGAAGCCTGTTTGTCTTTATTTTCTCCATCTCTTTTTTAGAATGTAAACCTCTATGAGTTCAGGGATCACATCTGATTTACTACTTTAACAGTGCAAAGTATACTGTTTATCACACAATAGTTTTTCAATACATACTTGTTGAACAAATAAAGGAACTCGAAGACAATTATCTTGTGGAGGCATAGCTGGGGAGCTCTGTGGTCTCTCTTGGGCTTCTCAGGGCTCCATTTAGAGAAGATGACGCAGTGGGATTAGGACTCACAACTCCTCCCTTTGGCTTTGTATTCAGTCCAAGAACCATTTAATATTCATTTCAGCATATTACTGTTAATTGTGGGGTCTGGCTTCTCCTTTCTTTATGTGTACAGGATAAATAGTTATTATTAGTCATTTAACAGGTTGAGATTTCTTTCAGGGCAATCATTATTAAAATTGTACAAATACATACCTAAAGTCATTTATTTAAAATTAAGACAGACTGACTTAATAGTTTCCATTTATCTTCTATTCACTATCATGTGTACTGCTTCTTGGAATAAGAAGAGTCCTTGTTTGCTCTTCCTCCCAATTGATTTCCTAGCCCATGCAAACATGCGCACCATTGCTATGATCAAAGTAACTTTAATCTATTTATAGAAATTCACTTTCAAGACAGTGAATTTCGCTGGCATTACTGATTTAGTTAACATTATTTTAGACACTAAGTAGTTTTTTAACTAATTGTGGAGATTTAACCAAATTGATAATCTTATATAATATGTACTCTGTAAGTATTGTTTTCTCTGAATTTTCATTGCAAGTAGATGGAACATGGTTTATTAAAAACATAGAAACCTAGACGAGACTTCAGTTATTTGGTGTCTTGGTTCCAGCTCTAACCTTAACTAGCTGATATATTTGGATAAGTCATTTAAATTCCTTGAGTCTCAGTATTCTCATTTGTACAATAAGAGGGCTAGTTTAGGTAAAAATCCCCACTATTTATTGGGATTTACTATATTATATTAAAGACATATTTTAAATTAATCATCAGTTAATCCTCACAAAAACCTTATGAAATAGTTATATTATTTATCCCATTTTTACATATGAGGAGGAGGCAGAGAGAGAGAGAAAAAAAACACAGTTAAATGGTGTAGATGGTCTGAATTTAGTTAGACTGACTTCAAAATTCATACACTTATTCACCTATCTTACTATAGGATCTGTGTTCTTGTCCCTCTCTAAGAATTAAATTTACAAGTTTTGAATCCTTGGATCTTATGTTAGCTTATCTGTATACTTAGTCTCATTCTTCTAGCAGATTATAAACTACTTAGGACAATTAGCTTAGTGTCTTGCATGTAGTAGTTATTCAGTATTTACTTTTAAAGTGGGTGGGAGTCAAGATGGATTCATGTGACAGTTCTTTGATAAACAAGATGAAATCTAAGGTCCACTCTAGAGTCTATGATTCAGGTATTAAACATTCTTCTTGAGGGAACTTGGCTGTGTCTGCATGAATTCACATCTGACTTATTTCTCAACCTACTGTAATCTGGTTTTCACCCCATCATGCCATTGAAACTGCTCTTGCCAAAGTCAGCAGCAAACTTCAAAAGACATCTGAGAACATCTGATACTGTTGCTACTTCGTCACCTCCCTTGAATTGAGTGACAAATCATTATCCTGGATTCTCTCCCAACTCTCAGGGTGCTATCTTTATTTCAGGATCTGCATGCTTGGCCTATACCTACAATGTTGGTATCTCCCAAAGCTGGCAGAGACCCTTCTCTTATCACTTTACACACTATCCTCTGAATATCACATTTGCTCCCTTGGCTTTGCTCTACCATCTACATGCTGATGATTTTTAAATCTATACCTCTAGCCCCTATCTCTCTCATGAGCTTCAGACACAGTAAAATGGTCAAAAGTCATAATTCATTTTAAAAATATTTCAATATGAATAGTGTGATGTATGTGTGGAGTAGGTTAGTTAGCATTTGAAGCAGCCAAATAAGGAATCCACACTCCAGGGATGGACAGCTAACATTTGGAGCTGATCAGGGATCTACACTCCAGAGGCGGCTTCAAAACTGCTTCATATAATGTTATCACAGTGTCTCCCAGAGGATTTAATTAAATAATAGTGTTAGAAATAAATTTTTATTTGTGAAATGAGTGATGTATACAAAGAAGGGGTCAAGATCCAGTACGCCGAGCAGACCATTCCTTTGAAGCATCACTAAGGGAGACTAGCCTTGATGGATCTATACCTTCTCAATTTACAAAGAACTCTGTTGTCATCTAACTAACTCGACCCTATAAGCTGACTGTTTCCCACATTCAATCAGTTACCAAGCTCCCTTAGCTCTATCACCTAAATAATTTTCAAATCCATCTGCTTCTCTCCATCTCCACTGGCACATCCAAAATCTAGGCTGCCAGCACCCTCCCACCTTTCCTAGGTCACTACAATGACTTTCTCACTGTTTTTCTGTCTCTAGTCTTGACCCTTCTACTTTACGTTCTACCCATCAGCCAAAGGAACTCTTATAAAATGGAAATCTGTATTCTAATTACATTGTAGCTACTTACTGTAAAAAAAGGGTGATATTCAAAATATATAACTGTTAATAGTATATGCACCAACCAGTCAGAGCAAATACCAAGCTATTTACAATGAGAAACTATTATAAACACCATTTTGGACAAGCTAGGTTATTCATGCAGTTATAACCCCTGCTAGTCTGCAAACTCTGTTATGCTGTAGATTAGGTATGTCAGTGTTAACCCTGGTATCCTTAGCACCTAACTTGACATACAGTAGCCTGTTGCTGAACAAATGAAAAAATATCAATGAAGAGATACTTCAATAAATCAAATAAGGCAATATTTTCAACATGGTGTAAAGCATCTTGGTTTCTAGAACCAATTCTTAACCTACCCTGAGGGTGGGAAGTAGTGTGGATTTAAGAAATAGTGATCTAAGACTTTAAGCTCACTAAAATTAAATCACTCTTGCTGCTTTTCTAGCCCTGATATTGAATCCCACATTCATATCTTACTCTATCATTCTCTTGTCCCCTTAGGAAAGGGAGTGATTCCCTTTCCTCCCCTCCCTCTTCACTTCCACCCCCCAGGTTTGCTTCTTAAGGACTGGAGTATGCCCCAAACCTAGAGACTGAGAAGTTTCACTAACGCATGTTGACTGATATCCTGGACATAGTACAACCAAATTCTCTATTGTCTACCAAGGTTCAGTTAAGTCCGGTTCAACAAATATTTATTGACAAACTCTTATAATATGATAATAAATGAATCACACTTTCTTTCCCTTTAAGAGCTCACTGTATATTGGTGAAAATAAACACAAAAATGGGTCATTTAATTAAAAAAAAATTATCCAACAGAAGGACTAAACTCATACTTAGGATACTAGCATAACAGGGAACAAAGGATGTTGAGAAAAAATTTAGAGGAGTTTGATATAGTTGGTATAAAAAAGAAACAGAACAAGCACCAGTGGACAAATTCAGAGCTTTGTGGATTTCATTAACCTTTCATTATCATTTAATATTACCTTAATTTTATTACATTGTTGGGCTACACAATAGTTTTGTCTTCTCAGTACAAGGGCCTATAAAATTCTTAATCCATTCCTAATCAGTGCTAAGATAGAGACATAAACAGGATGTTATGGGAGCATACAGGAAGACAATTAAATCAGTTAAGAAAGGGGAGGGTAGCAGACAGGACTTTAGAAGAAGTGATGCTTGAACTAGGTATTGAGAAACAAACTCACCAGGTGAAGGCTTGGGAAGCAAGGTGAAACATACAAACCCCTTTGGCGGGATTCTTTCACCACCCTGAGTTACAGCTTTCAATATTTCCTGCGGGCCTAGATCATTATCTGTTTCTCTCTGTAACCTATTAAATCTGCCACACTGAATGTTCACTATCTACCACCTAAAAGGTATATCTAGCTTCAAGACCCATGCTTGGCTGCATCCCAACAGTCAGGAATCATAGATCATTTATTCCATCCCAATAAGGCTAGCTTGCTCACAGTTTCTATTTTTGTTTTTCCTTCAGTGATCACCTGCACTTCTTAATCATTAAAAAAATGTCGGGTAGCCGGTCCGGGAAGATCCCACATGCCGTGGAGCGGCTAGGCCCGTGAGCCATGGCCGCTGAGCCTGTGCGTCCGGAGCCTGTGCTCTGCAACGGGAGAGGCCACAACAGTGAGAGGCCCACACACCACAAAAAAAAAAAAAAAAAAAAAAAAAAAAAAAATTGTCAGTTAGCATAATCACTACCCTTCAAAGCCTTATTAGAAATTATCTTTTATAGGAAGTCTTTCACAGTGAATAGAGAAGTATGCATATAAAGGGCTACCTTCTAATGAAAAGTGACCAATTGTTTAGAATTCAGTATTTATACTTATATATCCAAAGTACAGAAATCTGTATGGCTAAGCATAACTAATGACATTTAGCCAAGACTGTAAGTTTTTCAGCTGAATGTATCCAATCTCTCCTTGCTTCACATTGTCCTGTCATCATCTCAAATGCCTAGTGGAACAACACCAACACTGTAGAGTCACAATGGTTCATTGAATCCTCACCTAGTTGTTGTTTTTTTTTTTTTCTTTAAGCATCTTTATTGGAGTATAATTGCTTTACAATGTTGTGTTAGTTTCTGCTTTCTAACAAAGTGAATCAGCTATATGTATACATATATCCCAATATCCCCTCCCTCTTGTGTTTCCCTCCCGCCCTACCTATCCCACCCCTCTAGGTGGTCACAAAGCACTGAGCTGATCTCCCTGTGCTATGTGGCTGCTTCCCACTAGCTATCTAATTAACATTTGGTAGTGTGTATATGTCCATGCCTCTCTCTCACTTTGTCCCAGCTTACCCTTCCCCTCCCCGTGTCCTCAAGTCTATTCTCTACGATTTCGTCTTTATTCCTGTCCTGCTCCTAGGTTCATCAGAACCATTTTTTTCTGGATTCCATATATATGTGTTAGCATACAGTATTTGCTTTTTTCTTTCTGACTTACTTCACTCTGTATGACAGACTCTAGGTCCATCCACCTCACTACAAATAATTCAATTTCATTTATTTTTATGGCTGAGTAATATTCCATTGTATATATGTGCCACATCTTCTTTATCCATTCATCTGTTGATGAATGAACACTTATGTTGCTTCCATGTCCTGGCTATTGTAAATGGTGCGGCAATGAATATTGTGGTACATGTGTCCTTTTGAATTATGGGTTTCTCAGGATATATACCCAGTAGTGGAATTCATGGGTCGTATGGTAGTTCTATTTTTAGTTTTTTAAGGAACCTCCATACTGTTCTCCATAGTGGCTATATCAATTTACATTCCCAACAACAATAGAAGAGGATTCGCTTTTCTCCACATCCTCTCCAGCATTTATTGTTTGTAGATTTTTTGATGATGGCCATTCTAACAGGTGTGAGGTGATACCTTGTAGTTTTGATTTGCATTTCTCTAATGATTAGTGATGTTGAGCATCCTTTCATGTGTTTGTTGGCAATCTGTATACCTTCTTTGGAGAAATGTCTATTTAGGTCTTCTGCCCATTTTTGGATTGGGTTGTTTGTTTTTTTGATATTGAGCTGTATGACCTGCTTGTATATTTTGGAGATTGATCCTTTGTCAGTTGCTTTGTTTGAAAATATTTTCTCCCATTTTGAGGGTTGTCTTTTCATCTTGTTTATGGTTTCCTTTGCTGTGCAAAAGCTTTTAAGTTTCATTAGGTCCCATTTGTTTATTTTGGTTTTTATTTCCATTACTCTAGAAGGTGGGTCAAAAAGGATCTTGCTGTGATTTATGTCATAGAGGGTTCTGCCTGTTTTCCTCTAAGAATTTTATACTATCTGCCTTACACTTAGGTTTCTAAGCCATTTTGAGTTTATTTTTGTATACAGAGTTAGGGAGTGTTCTATTTTCATTCTTTTACATGTAGCTGTCCAGTTTTCCCAGAACCACTTATTGAAGAGGCTGTCTTTTCTCCATTGTATATTCTTGCCTTCTTTATCAAAGATAAGGTGAACATGTGTGTGTGGGTTTATCTAGGGGCTTTCTATCCTGTTCCACTGATCAATATTTCTATTTCTGAGCCAGTACCATACTGTCTTGATTACTGTAGTTTTGTAGTATAGTCTGACGTCAGGGAGCCTGATTCCTCCAGCTCTGTTTTTGTTTCTCAAGATCGCTTTGGCTATTCAGGGTCTTTTATGTTTCTGTATAAGTTTTCAAATTTTTTGTTCTACTTCTGTGAAAAATGCCATTGGTAGTTTGATAGGGATTGCAATGAATCTGTAGATTGCTTTGGGTAGTATAGTCATTTTCACAATGTTGATTCTTCCAATCCAAGAACATGGCATATCTCTCCATCTGTCTCTATTGTCTGTAATTTCTTTCATTAGTTTCTTATGCTTTTCTACATACAGGTCTTTTGTCTCCTTAGGTAGATTTAATCCTAGGTATTTTATTCTTTTTGTTGCAATGGTAAATGGGAGTGTTTCCTTAATTTCTCTTTCTGATTTTTCATCATTAGTGTATAGGAATGCAAGAGTTTTCTGTGCATTAATTTTGCATCCTGCTACTTTACCAAATTCATTGATTAGCTCTAGTAGGTATCTGCTAGCATCTTTGGGATTCTCTATGTACAGTATCATGTTATCTGCAAACAGTGATAGTTTACTTCTTCGTTTCCAATTTGGATTCCTTTTATTTCAAGATTTCTTCTCTGATTGTTGTGCCTAAAACTTCCAAAACTATGTTGAATAATAGTGGTGAAAGTTGTCAACCTTGTCTTGTTCAAGGTTGTATCAGAGGAAAAGGTTTCAGCTTTTCACCATTGAGAATGTTGTTGACTGTGGGTTTGTCATGTATGGCCTTTATTATGTTGAGGTAGGTTCTCTCTATACCTACTTTCTTGAGAGTTTTCTTCATAAATGGGTGTTGAATTTTGTTGAAAGCTTTTTCTGTATCTATTCAGATTATCAAATGTTTTTTAATCCCTCAATTTGTTAATATGGTGTATCACATTGACTGATTTGTGTATATTGTAGAATCCTTGCATTCCTGGGATTAACCCCACTTAATCATGGTGTATGATCCTTTTAATGTGCTGTTGGATTCTGTTTGCTAGTATTTTGCTGAGGATATTTGCATCTATGTTCATCAGTGATGTTGGACTATAGTTTTCTTTTTTTGTGACATCTTTGTCTGGTTTTGGAATCAGGGTGATGATGGCCTCGTAGAATGAGTTTGCGAGTGTTCCTCTCTCTGCTATATTTTGGAAGAGTTTGAGAAGGATAGGTGTTAGCTCTTCTCTAAATGTTTGACAGAATTCGCCTGTGAAGCCATCTGTTCCTGGGCTTTTGTTTGTTGGAAGATTTTTAATCACAGTCTCAATTTTAGTGCTTGTGATTGGTCTGTTTACATTTTCTATTTCTTCCTGGTTCAGTCGCAGAAGGTTGTGCTTTTCTAAGAATTTGTCAATTGCTTCCAGGTTGTCCATTCATTGGCATCTAGCTGCTTGTAGTAATCTCTCATGATCCTTTGTATTTCTGCAGTGTCAGTTGTTACTTCGTTTTCTTTTCTTATTCTGTTGATTTGAGTCTTTTCCCTGTCTTTCTTGAGGAGTCTGGCTGATGATTTATCAGTTTTGTTTATCTTCTCAAAGAACAAGCTTTTAGTTTTATTGATCTTTGTTATTATTTCCTTCATTTCTTTTTCATTTATTTCTGATCTGATCTTTATGATTTCTTTCCTTTTGCTACCTTTGGGATTTTGGGGTGTTTTTTTTGGACTTCTTTCTCTAATTGATTTAGGTGTAAGGTTGGTTATTTGAGATGTTTCTTGTTTCTTGAGGTAGGATTGTATTGCTATAAATTTCCCTCTTAGAACTGCTTTTGCTGCATCCCACAGGTTTTCTGTCATCGTGTTTTCATTGTCATTTGTTTCTAGGAATTTTTTGATTTCCTCTTTGATTTCTTCAGTGATCTCTTGGTTATTTAGTAGCGTACTGTTTAACCTCTGTGTGTTTGTACTGTTTACAGCTTTTTCCTTGTAATTGATATCTAGTCTCATAGCATTGTGGAAAAGATACTTGATACGATTTCAATTTTCTTAAATTTACCAAGGCTTGATTTTTGACCCAACATAAGATCTATCCTGGAGAATGTTCCATGAGCACTAGAAAAGAAAATGTACCCTGTTCTTTTTGGATGAAATGTCCTATAAATATCAATTAAGTCCATCTTGTTTAATGTATCATTTAAAGCTTGTGTTTCCTTATTTATTTTTATTTTAGATGATCTGTCCATTGGTGAAAGTGGGCTGTTAAGTTCCTCTACTATGATTGTGTTACTGTCAATTTCCCCTTTTATGGCTGTTAGCATTTGCGTTATGTGTTGAGGTGCTCCTATGTTGGGTTCATAAATACTTACAATTGTTATATCTTCTTCTTGAATTGATCCTTCAATCATTATGTAGTGTCCTTCTTCTCTCTTGTAATAGTCTTTATTTGAAAGTCAATTTCGTCTGATATGAGAATTGCTATGCCAGCTTTCTTTTGAGTTCCATTTGCATGGAATATCTTTTTCCATCCCCTCACTCTCAGTCTGTATGTGTCCTTAGGTCTGAAGTGGGTCTCTTGTAGACAGCATATATGTGGGTCTTATTTTTGTATCAATTCAGCCAGTCTATGTCTTTTGGTTGGAGCATATAATCCATTTACATTTAAGGTAGTTATCAATATGCATGTCCTTATTACCATTTTCTTAATTGTTTTGGGTTTGTTATTGTAGGTCTTTTCCTTCTCTTGTGTTTCCTGCCTAGAGAAGTTCCTTTAGCATTTGTTGTAAAGCTGGTTTGGTGGTGCTGAATTCTCTTAACTTTTGCTTGTCTGTAAAAGTTTTAATTTCTCTGTCAAATCTGAATGAGATCCTTGCTGGTTAGAGTATTCTTGGTTGTAGGTTTTCCCCTTTCATCACTTTAAATATGTCCTGCCACTCCTTTCTGGCTTACAGAGATTCTGCTGAAAGATAAGCTGTTAACTTTATGGGGATTCCCTTTTATGTTATTTGTTGCTTTTCTTTTGCTGCTTTTAATATCTTTTCTTTGTATTTTACTTTTGATAGTTTGATTAATAGGTGTCTTGGCTTGTTTCTCCTTGGATTTATCCTGTATGGGACTTTGCGCTTCCTGGACTTGATTGTCTATTTCTTTTCCCACGTTAGGGAAGTTTTCAACTATAATCTCTTCAAATATTTTCTCAGACCCTTTCTTTTTCTCTTCTTCTTCTAGGACCCAGATAATTTGAATGTTTGTGCATTTAATGCACGAACTCAGAGGTCTCTGAGACTATCCTCAATTCTTTTTTCTTTTTTCTGCTCTGTGGTAGTTATTTTCAGTATTTTATCTTCCAGGTCACTTATCCACTCTTCTGCCTCAGTTATTGTGGTACTGATTCCTTCTAGAGAAATTTTCGTTTCATTTATTGTGTTGCTCATCACTGTTTGTTCGCTTTTTACTTCTTCTAGGTCCTTGTTAAACGTTTCTTGTATTTTCTCCATTCTATGTCCTAGATTTTGGATCATCTTTACTATCATTATTCTGAATTCTTTTTCAGGTAGACTTCCTATTTCCCCTTCATTTGTTTGGTCTGATGGGCTTTTACCTTGCTCCTTCATCTGCTGCATATTTCTCTGTCTTCTCATTTTGTGTAACTTACTGTGTTTTGGTTCTCCTTTTCACAGGCTGCAATAGGCTGTAGTTCCCGTTGTTTTTGGTGTCTGCCCCCAGTTGCTAAGGTTGGTTTGGTGGCTTGTGTAGGGTTCCTGATAGAGGGGACTGGTGCCTGTGTTCTGGTGGGTGGGGCTGGATCTTGTCTTTCTGGTGGGCAGGACCATGTCCAGTAGTGTGTTTTGGGGTGTTTGTGAACTTAGTATGATTTTAGGCAGCCTCTCTGCTAATGGGTGAGGGTGTATTCCTGTCTTGCTAGCTGTTTGGCATGGGGCGTCCAGCACTGGAGGTTGCTGGCTGTTGGGTGGAGCTGGGTCTTAGCATTGAGATAGAGATTTCGGGAAGAGCTCTCGCCGATTGATATTACATGGGGCTGGGAGGTCTCTGGTGGTCCAATGTCCTGAACTCGGCTCTCCCACCTCAGAGGCTCAGGCCTGACACCAGGCTGGAGCCCCAAAACCCTGTCAGCCACATGGCTCAGAAGAAAAGGGAGAAGAAAAGAAAAAAAAGTTATTAAAATAAAAAAAAATAATAATAAAAAATGAAGAGAGCAACCCTAACAATAAACAAATGCACCAATGATAACATGCACTAACAACTATACTAAGATAAACTTAAAAACCAGAAACAAGGGGGTTCCCTGGTGGCGCAGTGGTTGAGAGTCTGCCTGCCGACGCAGGGGACGTGGGTTCATGCCCCAGTGCGGGAAGATCCCACATGCCGCGGAGAGGCTGGGCCCGTGAGCCATGGCCGCTGAGCTTGCGCGTCTGGAGCCTGTGCTCTGCAACAGGAGACGCTACAACAGTGAGAGGTCCGTGTACCACACACACACACAAAAAAACCAGAAACAAATCAGTCACGGACAGCAGACCCCAAGTCTACACCAGCTCCCAAAGTCCACACGATTCATTGTCTATTCAGGCATTCCACAGATGCAGCGTTCATCAAGTTGATTGTGAGGATTTAATCTATTGCTCCTGAGGCTGCACAGAGAAATTTCCCTTTCTCTTCTTCGCACAGCTCCTGGGGTTCAGCTTTGGTTTTGGCCCCATCTCTGCGTGTAGGTCGCCCTCAGGCATCTGTTCCCACCCAGACAAGAGGAAGGTTAAAGCAGCTGCTGATTAGGGGGCTCTGGCTCACTCATGCCAGGGGGAGGGAGGGGTACAGTAGTTATATTTGGAATGCTGGGCAAGCCTACGGCGGCAGAGGCCGGTGTGACTTGCAACAACCTGAGGCGCACAATGTGTTCTCCTGGGAACTTGTCCCTGGATCACAGGACCCTGGCAGTGGCAGGCTGCACAGTCTCCCGGGGGGGGGGTGTGTGGATAGTGACCTGTGCTTGCACACAGGATTCTTGGTGGCTGCAGCAGCAGCGTTAGCATTTCATGCCCATCTCTGGGGTCCGAGCTGATAGCTGTGGTTCACACCCATCTCTGGAGCTTGTTTTGGCAGTCCTCTGCCTTCTGTGGGCAGACAGGGAAGGAATCCCCTTTCCTCGTGCACCCCAAAACAACGGTCTCTTGCCTCTTCTACAGGTCCAGAATTTTTCCCATACTCCCTCCTTGCTTGCTGTGGTGTACTAGCCCCCTTCAGGCAGTGTTCACACAGCCAACCCCAGTCCTCTCCCTGGGGTCTGACCTCCGAAGCCTGAGCCTTAGCTCCGAGCCCCCACCTGCCCCGGTGGGTGAGTAGACAAGCCTCTCAGGCTGGTGAGTGCTGGTCGACAGTGATCCTCTTTGCGGGAATCTCTCTGCTTTGCCCTCTGCAACCCTGTTGCTGTGCTCTCCTCTGTGGCTCCAAAGCTTCCCCCCCTGCCCACCCCCAAACTCCACCAGTGTAGGGGCTTCCTAGTGTGTGGAAACTTTTCCTCCTTCACAACTCCCTCCCAGAGATGCAGGTCCCATCCCTATTCTTTTGTCTCTGTTTATTGTTTTTTCTTTTGCCCTACCCAGGTACGTGGGGAGTTTCTTGCCTTTTGGGAGGTCTGAGGTCTTCTGCCAGCGTTCAGTAGGTGTTCTGTAGGAGTTGTTCCACATGTAGATGTATTTTTGATGTATTTGTGGGGAGGAAGGTGATCTCCAAGTCTTACTCCTCTGCCATCTTGAAGGTTTCCCCTACCCCACCTAGTTTTTATTTAGCCTTATTCCTTCACAATTCCTCACTAACATTAGATTATTGATGAAAATCTGATCAGAGTGAGTGATGTAGGAAAGCCACAGATTACTAAATCTTTTAGTGGACGTTAATAGTTTTGAAGAATTCGAGTATTTCATATGGGGATCACTCCATATTCTCCTCTTAAAAAAGGCAGTAAGAGTTTTGTTTCTGGCTTGGATTAGGGCCTGATCAATTGCCAAAGAACTGCAGGCTCTCACACAGAGATTCAGAGCAGAATTACAGCTTCTCAGCATGGAAATCTCAGAAAGCAAGTAATTTAGGCCCCCAAACAGACATTTTAAACAGAGGACCTGTTCTCTTTAAAAGTATGGGATTTATCTAATTGATAGTCATTTAAAACTTTCTGCTGTCACCTGCCTTTCTTTCTGTAGATGCCATCCTCTATTACCAGAAGATGCTCTGAAGTAACAAACGTCTAGAGAATTAATAGGATTCTAATTTAGTGCTTTACTGGGTTTCTGTAAAGCTGGTTAATTTTTCTGTAAATTAATGCAAATTATTCAAAATAGAAAAACAATCACTAAGAAGAAATCATTGGCATAAAAACTGAGATGTTGATCCATGACACCATTATTTTTCATAACAATTATTTTACTCAACTCAATTAAATTATCTTTTTGCACTGGACCGATATACTGTGTCTCTTCCTATTTCCCAACTTGGAGCAATTCTTGAAATTACATTATTCATTCATTCATCTATTCATTAATTTGGCAAATATTATTGACAACCCATTGTGTGTCAGGCACTGCTCTTTTTTTATTACATTTACAAATGATGGTATTATTATAATGAATGAAATCAGCATTTACTTTTACAATCCAAGTAAATTTACCAAATTTAAGAATCTTAGAGATCTTGTCCAAAAACCTAGGCACATGATACTTGAGAGAAATCAGATAAGGGGCAGGCTGTGCATTTTGCAGGTCAATGTTTTTCTAAGACATCTGTATTAGAAACACTTGAAGTGCTTATTTAAAATGCAGATTCATAGCCCCAAATCAGATTATCTGGGGCCATGGCCCAGGAATCTGCATTTTTAAACCAGTCTCCAGGTATTCCTTGTGCAGCTAAAGTGCCATAGGAATCTTATGGAAGAGGGAGTAGAAAGGAGCTCTGCACACGGTCCCTTCGACAGGAACATCTTCACTTTTAAGTTTTTAATTTACTGGGGTCCCTGTGTGGTGTATCCAGAAAAAAAAATAGATTCCAGTGCTAGAGTTTCTTTGAAAATCCCTTCCTTTAAGTGTAACTTCACTATAAAGTCAAATATATGAGACTCTAGCTTGAACTATCATTATATTTTAAACATGGTGTAGTGAAGAAAGCATGGATTTTGGAATTAGAAAGATAAACCTTCACCACTTCTAGTTGCATAAGCTTGACAGCTAGTTAATCTGTGTGAGTCTTGGTTTTTTCTTCTATAAAACTGGGACAATACCAAGGAATAATGACAAGGTAGTTGTTCAGATTGAAAGATTCACAGATAAAACACCTGGCAAAAGAGTTGGCTCAGATGGGTGCTCTCTGAGTTTTAAACATCCTCCCCACTCCCCAATTTCGTCAGTTTTTACAGAGTAGCTATACAAAAACTCTTTGCTGAAATGCTGTTCCTGAAGACATTAACCTTTCTGTTGTACAAGATGTCAGATGTTAAATTCCCTTTAGAATGTGGCACTAGGATCAAGTTCACTGTTTTTTGGTTAAAATATTATGTTTCTATTTAATATCAATGGGAATTGGGCTTCCCTGGTGGCGCAGTGATTGAGAGTCCGCCTGCCGATGCAGGGGACACGGGTTCGTGCCCCAGTCCAAGAAGATCCCACATGCTTGCGTACCGCAAAAAAAAAAAAAAAAGCTCAATGGGAATTATACACACCACCATAGTTTAGTTTAAGTTACTGGTAATGTTATTAATGTTCAATAACAGAAACACTTATTACTCTCTCTATATTGCTTATATTTATTTTTTAAAGTCTCTCTTTCTTATTTATTCACCAATTTTTCTTATCCATCCAATTGATTTATTGGGAGCATACACTGTCAAGTGGAAGAGCCAGAATCTGACTACCTGGGTATAAATAAACTTCATTTACTAATTAGCTGAGTGATGTTAGATGAACTATTTCTTAGCCTCAAACTTCCCAGGTGTTAAACTAGGCTAAAACTTCTTTCATAGAATTGTTGTGGGAGTTAAATAAGATAAATCGTATGTAGCTCTTAGAACAATATCTGGCATTTGGTATGCACTCTAATGATGCTATTTAGTATTATTTACCACACAGAGAGTAGTTATTGACAATAAAACAGCATGTAAGTGCATACAAAGCATACATTATAAATTAATAATGTAGTAAATGATATTCTCATTTATCTCATGCAAGAAAAATCAACTACTACCTTTATGAAATTTTGATCTTTATTTCACTCCTAACTCTAACCTATTACCCATAAAGGCATTCCTCATTTACCCTCAAGATTATCTGTATGAGTGAATGGATGAGCAATCAGAAATGTACATGCATTGATCCAAGTTCCATTGATCCGTGTTATGAAGAGCAGTATAACTTTGAAACACCTAGTCCCTTCTAGGATGGCCCACTCAAACAATCATGCTGACAAAAAAAGACACTTTCAGCTCTGCTTTGCTCTGGTCTCCTTAAGCATAAACACTGCAAATGAAGGAACTACACTCGCAGGACTCCTGCGAGTTGAACAAATCACTTCTGTCTCCTTCTCTCTACCCATGCGCCAAGTTCATTACTATTAAAAATAAAACTATGAGATCTTGATTAAATATTTACAGTGGGCAACACTGTGACCTCAACACATAGTTCTTACAGGCCTCTTTCTTTATTTCCTAAGAGCCTCATCTCTTTAGATGAGCCCAATTGTCTACCTCTCATCTCTAGCTCCTCAAATAATAATTACCATCACTTCTAAGACCCATTCAGAGATATTCACTGAAGCTTTTAAATTAAGGTACTTGATTGACTTAGGAACAAGAACAGCAAAACTGAAATCTATCAGAGGCATTATGTGAACCATTATTGTAAGACTTCTTTGTGTTAAGGTGAAACTGAACTGCTTGCCCTTTACCTTGCTGTAGGAAGAAATAAGAAAGAATCTTCAGGCAAACTTGGTTGTTACAGAGCTTCTGAGATCATTGGCACAAATAAGAAACTAATGTGTTGATTTGGTGGAAAGACAAGAAATGTTTCCTTCCTGCACTAAAATACAGCCTGTCCTACTTTACATTGTTTAGGATCAGGAGGTTTGAATTTCCCAAAGGGCTTAACTGCTAATTAGCTGTGTGAATGAAGTTGCCAGATGAATGCTGTTAAGCCTTAATGTACCCATTCTGGTGAAATACCACAATAGTTAAATGAAGCTAAAGTAATGATGTCTATTACGTGTTGCAGCTTGACTTAGCTGTGCCCTCCGTTGTATTATAATATTTACAACGTGGTGTTATGAAGATCATTGTGTATGTATCTTCCTCTTCCACTAGGCTGGAAACTCCTTAAGTATAAGGATTGTCCCTGATTTAACTCTGTATTCCATGATACTAGCTTGACACTTAGCAGACACTTATCAATGTTAAGTAAACAGGGACTGAGTGAGGACCACTGAGAACTCTCTCTCCAGGACTTTGGATACCTATACATACAGTTAGTAAACATTCATGAAAAAACAGAAACCTACTCAGAAATGTGAACTTTTTCTAAGTACAAGATCTGAAAATATATTAATAATTACAGAAATCATTATAATCAGAACAATAAATTATTATGTTTCCTATGGTTGGTTTCTTACCTAATAGTTAAGATGCATAGGTAACTGCTCCCATCTAAATGATCTGGACAGAGAGTAGAGTTGATGGGCTAAGTCCAAAATGGAATATAAAGTAAAGCCATACATTGAGGTTTTTAAAAAAGCAACAATATAGAATGGAGCAGAATTGACAGCAACTTATATGAGATTTGTTGTTGTTGACCATAAGCTACCCCACCAGCCAACAGTGGGATGAAGCTAATAAGCTATACAGAATGCATTGTATTAATTCAATGGGTAGGTATTTAGACCAGAGAAAATAAAGTTTACTTTCAGCTTTTGGGTTCTTTATCTTCCTTCCTCCCTCCCTCCCTCCCCACGCTTCCCTCCCTCCCTCTTTCTTTCTTTCTTCCTTTCTCCCTCCCTTCTTTCCTTCCTTCCTTCCTTCCTTCCTCCCTCCCTTCATTTCTTTCTTTCTGTCCATCTATCTAAAATACTATTGGTAAATCTAATTTGGGAAAGACCCATACTGTAACCAATGCTAAAGATATATGGACACTCTGGATTTCCTTTAGCTTTTCTTCCTTATTCTGCTCTATGACAGCTAACAACCATAGCTAAAAACTTCCTGAGCATTTACCAGCACCCAGCTACTATAGTAATATATTACATATATTAACTCATTTAATTTTCACAACAACCACTATCACTCTTTTTCCACAGATGAAGAAACAGAAGCACAATAGAGTCTAAGGTCACAAAGTTCATGAATGGAAGGGCTGGTTTTAACTGGGGAGTGTGGCTTCAGGGTCATGCATAATCATTACCTCACAGTGCCTCTCCTCTGAGGATGTTGTAAATGGAAGGTGCAGGAAAGCAGTATAGTCGTGACATCAGGGAGAAAGATGTTTAAAACACAAGAAGCAAAATAGGAGTAGATATTTTTTCAACTTTGCTCAATATCACCATCTTTATATTACCAGACATATATATAGATACTTTAAAATTAGTAGTGTACTTTTGTATAGTTAATACAATGATAACTCTGATTCCTCCATGTTCCGTTTCTCCAGAGAAATGGAGAAATTTGACTATGCCTAATTTAAAAGCTTTAGCACCTATTAGTAAAATTCCAATACCTCAGAGCAATAAAGAATAACAGGTACAAATTTGCTAACACAGTTTCTACATAAGTCAGTAAGAGAAAAATTTAAACATTGCATGAATGACAATCCTAATGAGGAGAAGAAATTATGCAATGATTTCAGACCACTTTGGGGAGGAAGGGATAGTACAACACCTTTCGCCTTTACTCAAGTTTTCATATATGGCTTTTTGTGCTACTGAAATGGTGAGAGATTCATGAAAATGTAAAAGAAACACAGTTTACTTTATTGCTGACTTATTTCTGACCCATACGAAAATATACTAATGTAATAATCAAAAGTGCCCTTGACAGCAACATGCTATTGGAAAAAATTACATTGAAACAAAACTAAATGACAGAAGGAAAAAATAAACAGAACCTGTACTAGGAGAAATTCATATATCATAAATGCCTTATATTTACTGGGTGTGTGCATATATGCATGTATAGATATGAGACATATATGCATATAAAGTACATTTAATGTTCCAACACTCTTAAGAAAAAGGAAGGCATGGTTATACTCATGTTACTGAGAAAATGGAGTCTCAAATACACTACACTAAGCACTTTGCCCAGTGGCACATAGAAGTTAGGCAGGTTCAAAGAGGATCAGATGACAAAGCCTCTGTCTATGATAACACAGGGCCATCCAAAGAAGGGCAGCATTCTTTCTCCTGACAAGGAGACTATATGCACGTCTGCTCCCTGAACCAAGGTGAGGGAGAAAGTGGACAGATGTGGAAAGGACACATGAAGAGGGACTGTAAATGTAACATCTGGAAAGGTAAGTAGGGGAAGAAAGGAAGCAGCTGAACTGGTCACTTTTATGACACATAAGTTGATCAGTTCATTGATAATTTGCCATTCTATTCCATACAGCTCAGTAATCCAAATAAACTTGTGGGATTCTCCACAGCTTGGTAGAAATGTAAAGAAGCCTCCAGCCAAGAAGTCATTAGGGTAGGCTAAAGAAAATCAATTTATTTATGATCTGTCACTTCTATAAGCTGGGGAATTAGAGGTTTTCCAATTATAGTCAAGCAACTGTTTTCTAGCCTCTTTGTAAAACTATTTTTAAAGTTCACCTTGACCGAAAGATGACCTTAAAAAAAGCTTTACCAAGATGAGAAAATGTTTTCCACACAGCCATCTGTGAGTGCCATAAGGAGATGCCTCTTCAGGGCTTGATTAGGGACAAAGCAAGCCCCCATAGGAGGATGTCCACACTGTGAACAGAGCTGCCCCACTGCGAAGCAGGCACAAGGACAAACCCAGAGGATGTGCGGGCATGCCTGGAATGGGTAATAATTTTCTTAGGCATGGAATTTAGCAAGCCATTACAGGAAAATATTGTGAGAACAAACCAACAGGAGGCCATGTTTGGGTAACCAGCTATCGGGTACAATGTGGGATGTTCCCTGTTTAGAAGAGAAAATGAGACAAAATTCATTATATTCACATAACTCAGAGCAATGAATGATGGGGACTTAAAAAATGCCCATTTCTCTTCAGAAAGCTGGACAAGAACATTGGGTTTCCATTATGTGCACATTTTGTAAAAACTGAATCAAAAAAGGTTGATTGTCTTCCTTTTTCTGATATTTACTACACATGTATTCTCTAGTTATCTTGGTGGCATGTGGCATTTTCTATAAAAACTTTGTATTTCATGACTACTTTAATTTTTTCCTATTTCTGTAGGTATTTCACTTTAGTTTATAGCTGGAGGAGCATACTCTGCAATTTTAGTTTTCTAACTCACTTTCTAGGTAGGAGGTTTTGGACTGGACTGATTATATCTTAGGTAATAGGGTATTTCCCAGAGCCAGCATGCCTTGCCAGATATTTTAAACATCACCAAATAAAAAGATATCCATTCACCTTTCACAGCACTCGTTTAGTAGACATTCCATGGTTTCTGCTAAGAACTGCTCCTGAACAGAAGGCTGGGTTGGTTTAAGAATGTGGTTTAATTAATGAATTCCTCAGTTTCTGTTTTGTCCCTATGCTAGTTTGCTAGGGCTGTCATAACAAAATACTATAGACTGGATGGCTGAAACAACAGAAGTTCATTTTCTCACAGCTCTGGAGGCTGGAAGGCTAAGATCAAGGTGTCAGCAGGTTTGGTTTTTCCTGAGGCCTCTGTCTTTAGCTTACAGATGGCCACCTTTCTCACTGTGTGCTCATGTGGCTTTTTCTCTGTATACACCCATCCATGGTATCTCTCTGTGTGCCCTAATCTCCTCTTTTTATAAGGATACCAGTCAGATTAGATTGGGACCCACCCCATGGGCCTCATTTTAACTTAACTACTGCTTTAAAGGCCCTATACCTCAAAACAGTCATATTCTGAAGTATAAGGGGTTAGGGCTTTAACATATGAATTTGGAGGGGACAAAATTCAGGACATAACAGTGCCTTAGAGAACATGCATGAGATTAAAGACAATTATAACTATGTAAAAGTATGCCAGGCTTGGGTTCAAATCTTAGTTCCATATTTATTAGCAGTGTGATTCTGGTCAAGACATTTTTGCTCTCTGATCTTCAGTTACTTTGCTATAAATGGTGAAAAAGCAGTTGTGCTTACCTCACAGGGTACTGAGAAGCTCAAATAAAATGTCCTGTAAAAGCTTTGCTAATCCTTAGATGCTAAATTACTTTTAAGGTAAATTTTTACTAAGAATATTATATATGAAAGTATGCTGTGCTAAATTTTTATACATTCCTTAATTTAGTTATATGATTAATCTCACTAGACAAATACAAAGAACAATTAACAATCAAAGGTCCAATCAAGAAATCTAGATGAATGTTCAGGTCTACATCCTGACTTTCACTCACTCTCTAATATTAATTAAATCACATTTCCAATCACCTCCACCCATAGATGAACATGGGACTACACTACCTACCCCAATTAAGGCAAAAACGAAAGAGGGAGGGAAGAATAGAAAGGAGAAAGAAAAGGGGAAGGAAGGAGGATCTTCACTTTAAACATGAAGTGCTATGTGACACTTAGTCTTTTCCTTTTACTGAAAGATGTTTTACCACTTTCAAATTACACAAAAAGCGTAGAAGTTGAAATAATTAAAGAAATGGATAGAACTAGATGGCAGTATTTCTGACATCTCTCAGAATAGATCCACAATCTAGTAATCTAAGTGGTAAAGATATTTTGAAAGACATCTGATACACATACAGCACATCTGATGAGTTAAGCTGGGTAGACTTAAAAACTAAAGTTTTCATTCAACTATCACAGTGCTAGAAATACCAGAAGACCTTGAGAAGTGACAAATGTAGGGGACAGTTCTGCCAGAGTGCCCTGTGACCTTGCATATGCCCACAGAGACCATGCAGGCAAGGCTCAACTGCAGTCTGACCATGTCTGTGCAGAATGTTCTCTGCCATTCTTCCAGGAGCATGGCAAGACAGATGTTCTGTGAGGAGCTGTTGCACAGACTATCTTGCAGGAGGCTCTCCATTTTGCAGAAGGCTGCCATGAGGCTGTTTCCCATCCACCTCCCTGGTTCCAGGGAAGCATGGAATTTTCCACTTTGTCCTTCTTTGAGCATAGCTGCAGACCATAATGCTGCTTAACTACAGTGTGGAATTGACTTCTCAGCTACAGAGTGACCCACCACTTGTGTCACGTGTCATCTGGTCCCTTTGGGTTTGGTGGTGTCCTGTGCGAACAGGGACATGGCGAACTAACACCATGCCGATGTTAGTGTGTAAGTGAAAACACTGAATACATTTGGGCACAGCAATGTTTCCTTACCAGCCAAGTCTATGAATAAGTCAACTGTTTTAAAATGTATCCGGGATTTCTCTTAATCAGGTATGGTAAGACATACAGACACAGAAATGATAGTCATGAAGGAAGAAGTTTTATTCAAAGTTCCCTATAGCAGGAGGAATGGCATGACATGTGGGGCCACATGGGGAAGCACCAGGGTCAGTCAGGAGGCAGAGAGAGATGGGGAAAAGCATGGACAAGAGCCTCATTGTCATTTTCATGGGAAAGGCAACGTAAGACAGGGTAAGCAGAATTAGGATTGCCTAGTTTGAATAATTTCAGAGGGCTCTGAGGAATAGGGGCCAGAGAGAGGAGGTGGTGGGGATGTGGGCTTTGGATTATTTGGCTTGCATATGAAAGGCGCACTTGCATGCCAATCCTTTACTTTCTATAGAAATTGGTCAGCCCTGGAAGTGGCAGTATCTCATGGGTAAGCAAGGACCCAAGATGTCAAAGCATCAGAAAATATATAAAATAAAATTATGACTGATACATTGTTCAAGGAGATGACACTGCGCTGTTGCTTAAGGACTGCTGTACTACTCAACAATAGACACACAAAAAAGATAACAAGCATTTATTTAGCATCTCTGTGTGTTCGGATATAGAAGTGGATGAGACAGAGTCCTGATCTCGAGGAACTTACAGACCAAAACTAATGAAATAGAAATGAGGTACCAGACCAAGAGAAAAAAATCCAGACCAAAAAAAAAAAAAAAAAATCTTAGAAAAGATGATCATTAATGTAAGAAACTGACCATGATTTCCAAAACTATTAAGAAAAGTGTAATGCATAAAAAACGTTTTAGAGACAGGAAAAAGTATACAAATCTTAAGTTACCTCTGAATTATGTTAACACAGAACCTTTTCTTTCAATGAAAACTTTAGTGCCTATCAATTAAAAGCCCAGAATAAAAATTTTAAGTTTAAAATTACTGGGAATACACAGGTAAACAGATTTTAAGTTCCATCACTTGCTCTGTAAATTCAGAAAGAGTATACCTCTCTCACTAGCCAGTCTTGGAAGCTCTCTTACCTACTGATACCCTTGATTGCACAGGGCCTTGGCTGTTGTCAACTTAAAGAAATATTTGCTGAATTCCTGAAGCTGAATCAACGCCTTTCTCCAGGTGTGTGTATGTTTGTACCTGTCTTCCTGTATAATGTCATTACTTTACACTTCAAAAGAAATTTAGGATGGAAACAAATGTCAGTACATCATGGCCATTCTCTGGGGCCAGTGACGTCCTCCAGAGGGGAATTCCCTAAGCTCGCAGCTAGGCAGTATGTTGGCACCCTGCAGGCAGACTGGGGAAAGAAGAACAAAGTCAGTAATTCAGATTTTCACTTATTTACCTTTTCCACCCCAGCTCTCCCTGCTGCATTTGGGATTCTCAAATTAGGAGCTGCACAATATTTCCAGAAAATAAAACTCTGTGACTTTTCTGGAAGGTTGCATGGAGTGGGGGAGGGTCCTGGGGATCCAGCTGCTCTAGATCTATTGTTTCAATAAATCTCTTTCCAGCCTTGTTTCTCATCTAAGTCTTTCACAGAACTGAGTTCTGTGGGGCAAACTGGCTCATTTCTCACTGGGTTGTAAGTTGGGTTATATAGCTCTGTCCATTCTGCTAAGTGTGAACACTTACTTCTCCTCCATCACTTTCCTTATTCAAAAAAAAAAAATTGCATCTTTCATCCGTTGCTTCATTCTCTCATTGTCCCTGTGGGTTAATACCTTTCAAACAGTCCTTTATTGTCACTTCTGTGGGTTTGGGGAAGAATAGGAGATGATAAACTCTGTTGGTCATTCTTCCATGTTGATGAAAAACTCCCAGTGCAATTGGGTAGAATATACCTTCTCATTTTTGTATCATCAATGTATTTCACAAAATCTGACTGTAGAAGATACTCAATGAGAAAGCATTACTGAAGAGGTGACTACGTAGAATTAATATACACTGGGACTACAAAGTTAGATAAACTAGTTGGTTGAGCAAATATTTTCTGATCATGTATTCCATACCAGGGCCATTGACACATGATCTGAGAGTAAATAAAACACAGCTTTTACTTCTTGTGGTCCATATTGTGGTAAAACTCCCTCAGAAAGGGGTGAGTCTGAAAAATTGCAGTGGGCACAAGAGTATGCATTACCAGGCTTCTTTCTAGTGTTAAGCATCTAGGAGGAAGAAAAAGCCACAGAAACTTGATTATAGTAATATAATTAAGAAGTTAATGGGCAATACCTGGTAAAATTAATTCATCCTTTAACATCATTTATAAATGCCATCTTCTTTCTTTGAATCTCTGTAACTGTGGCAAGTAAAGTCTAGGCCGTAGACCTCAGTGATAAAAGTAGACAAAAATTAACTGTCTTTGGTCTTATACTGCTCTATCTTTAAGCAGGAAAAATGATGCATTATTTTAGTTTTGCAATTCAAAGAAATAAAAACAGGCAACTTTAAAATTACCCAACCCTCCCCCCCAAAAAAAATCAAAATAACTAAGTTTGGTGTCAGATGCAAAGAATCCCTTGGGAAAAAATGAGGATTGAAGATAATTAAGAGGAATGTATAATTCAGAACTCATTACCAGAAGACAAGGTTAAGCTAACTTAAGTAAAATGGAAATTTATTGGCTCAGTAGCTGAAAAGCTTCAAGTATAGCCAGATACAGGTGCTCAAAAGTTGTTCTCAAGACCACATTTCATTCTAATCTATGGCTCTGCTCTCCTCTGTACTAGTTTCACTTTCAGACAAATTTTACCTTAGGTTTATACCTACTAGCTTAACAACATGCAGAAAGAAAGGGTCTCTTTCCTCAACTGTTCCAGCAAAAGTACTGGCCATGATTATCTGATTGGCCAAGGCTGAGTCACATTCCTTCCCCTAGCCTTGATCCAGAGATTGGGTGGCCGCACTCAAACCACTTGGACTGAGAGTGGGATGAGATAGTCACCCAAAGGAAATCCAAGGAGATAGTGCCAGGAAAAGGGAGGATGGCTTTGAAGCCATCAAATACAATAGCTACAAATTGGTGTAATCTAATACTGGCCTTGGAGTTTTGGCTGTATCACCATTTTCCAAAACTATCTAAGTTGTGAAACAAGCCAGACTGCTTGGCACTGAAGGGTGGTTTTGAGTGCAGTTATCTTGAATTATTTACTGATCTTCCAACACATTTGCCCCCAGCAACCATTAAAATCCATCTCTTGCCACCTGAACAGAAAGGTTAAGAGAAATAAATATTCAGTAACCTCTAGAGAAAGGGTAGAATACTTATTTTTAGCTTTCTGGTATTTGATCATAAATGCTTTCAGCCTGGAATGACTTCAGTGAGATTTGTACATGTGAAGGCTGCCAAAAAAGAGAAGGGGGAAAAAGTCAAACATTAAAAGAAACCTCCTTGCTCTCATCTGAAAGAGGAAGATCCTTAAATTTTTAAAGAAAATGTTAGTTCTATTTTGAACTTCCTTTTTGGGTTCTCTAAGGCTTAGTCTAACAAAGAGCTCAGGTAGCAAAAAGCTTTAAAAACCAAAGATTTTATACGTAGAACTCATTAACCCTTTATTAACATGTCTTTGATAAGGGAGAGAAAGAGAGAAAGCAAGTCTTCCCAGGCAATCCAGTCCTCTATATTCTCAGTATCTTCCACAGATGGGCCCTGGAAGATTTCTAACATGAAATTTGTTCTGAGGAAGAAAGATCACTAAAAAGCACATGATCTCATGAAGATGTATGGGTCCCAAAAACTGTCCTTCTGAAAAGAACTACCAAATTAGTTTGTCACCTTAAGATACCACTATTTGTGGGGTGAGAATGACCAAGTGACCAATGATTTTTCACATGAAGCTTACATCAGGCTTTGCTTTCCAAACATTTTACATCATCAGTGCAACTCCGTTGATTGTATCTTCTAGACTGACACGTGGAATGATGCATCCATCGTCAAATTCTGTTCCAAGATCATTTGAAATTGGCAGTTTTCAGGTATCAACTTGCAATGGCTTAACATTCAAAGCCACCCTAAGGTTATACTGAGCAGCCCACCTGGAGGACTCCCCAGAGAGTGATCCATATCTGCCATGACGTGTGGAAAAGATGACGCTATTTGATTCGAGTGCCATGTTTCTCAGACTGAGCCTCTTCTACAATGTGCTTCACCTGCCTCCATATCCCTCTCCCTTTAACTGATGAGCTTTCCCTGACCAGCCCCCAGACCTCCCAATGGCTTCCTTCCACCAGGAACCCCCACAGACAAGGAACACTCAGGACTCAGCAGTAAACAATGGGGGAAATTTTGCTCAGTGAAGAACTCCAACGCTGCAGAAGAAAGGGTGTAGTTTCCAAAACTGTCATTTTGTTCACATGTGAAATTTGACCGTGTGTAAATGATTCCCCAAATCTCCAGCTAATGACAGAAATCACACTCTAAATTAATTCCACATCACAGGCTAGAGACAAACCTAAAAGTCTAATCTCACAACTTAGTTCTGACTCTCCCTGCTCCAAACAAACCCTTTTAAGTCAACCTTCTCCTTTCTCAATAGAGTCCTGCATATAGCAAAAGGGATAAGTAATTTTGTACATGATTTCCACAAGAAATTGTTTCAAAGAAAAATTTAAGAATAAACAACTACCCAAAATGTCTCTGTAACAAAATGTGACAGAGGGGAGTTAGGACAAATATCTTATATTTACACGGAAAGTAAAACCGTTTCCCTGGAAACAGATCTGAGCAGTTATGCAAATGACGTGAGTTAGCAGAAATCTGACCCAAAGAATAAATGAAAGGGACAAAATGGCTAACTGGGACACAAGTCTGTTCTGCGGTCATCAAAAATAAGAACAAATGTGAAAATTATGTAATGTGACAGTCCTGGTATTTGGATAAAAGTGATGGACATAGTGCTGTGGAATTCTGGATGTGCCCCAGTTCTGGGAACATTCATGGTTTGTTCCAGGGAAGTTTACATAAGCATGGTCCCTTGTTTAGCCCTCCAGCTATTGTTCTGTTTTTGCTCTGCTTTGTTCTGTTTCTTTCCACTACACATTCTCAGCATGCTGTTTTCTTCTCCTTCATTGACTGTGCATATCTCCTAAATAAACATGGCACTTTTTCACTGGATAAGATACCCAAGTACTGTGGTGAATGGACTGATGCTTGTAAAGTAATCAAGTCTCAAAAGAAAAGCCCCTCGATTACTACCCATGTCACCTTACCCTGAGAAGTCTCTTACTTGACTGATTTCTTTGTAAAAGAGAAAAGGGCATTTACAAGCTGAATGCAGAATGAAACAGGAAGGATTCAAATTATTTAATGGGATCAGATTATGATATATATATAATATTTATCACACTATATGATAATGTATTATGATAATTTGTATATATGTACACCCACACCCACACCCACACCCACACACACACACACACACACACACACACACACTAGATTATCCTAGATTTAAATGTCAGCTCTACAGCTTACCTAACATGTGTCCACTATGTTCCTATAAATACCTTCCCTGCAAGCAGTTTCGCCTACAACTAACTGGCCGTGAGGCCATTTTGCTGTAAAAGATAAAATATATGGTTGACATCACACTAGAAAATGATAACATCAGTTTTTGCAAATCCTTTGGTGAGCTAACCTAAGCCATATTCTGTTAAAATTTTCAACGTTTTCAAGAGACTTATACTCATCAGGAATCATGTAACCATTTGGGGGCCAGGAGGATAGGAGGAGGTTGATTCTCCTTTTGCCTCCAACTTCTAGTATTAGGTCATAAATTTGGAAAACACAGCAAGAGAGAACAAGCCGTTGTAACTAAATTAGCTAAAGAATCGATCATTAATGCCTTCAAAAGCTGTTGGGAATTACTAGCCGCCTCTTCTATTTGCTTAACTCGGGAAAACTTCTGATTCTGACAGGTGGGAGGGATGACTGCTCACCAAAGGATTTGCAGAAACTGGTATTTTATTATTTTCTACTGTAATCAAAACAAAACTGTCAATCAACCAGTTGTTTTTTTCTTTTATAGAAAAATGGCTTTACAGCCAGTTAGTTGTGCTGTGAAACTACTTGTGGCAAAGGTGTTTATGATGAAAATACCTAGAACCTTTCTAACAGTCTCTCCTTAGCCAAGTTATTTAACTTCTCTGAACTTTACTTATCTTTGTAAGGACAATAATATATAAAAGAATACACCTAAAAAGTAAATATTTACTGAATATCAAGTATATTGTAAGCACTCAATAAATGCCGGTAGTTCCTATGATAGTGGTTATGACCAAAACATTGATATTCTTATAAGCGTTGGAGCTGGAGCTGTCACTTAACACATAATGTTCTCCTTTGCAACATGAGATACAGGACTAAAATCCAGGTCTCTTTACTACCAGAATATATATACTTTTTGCACTATTCTAGACAGGGTTGAAGAATATTTACATTTAAATATGGGAATGTCTGATGTTGCAAATATTCACTTTAAACCAAATAAAATTTAAATTGAGAGTGTCTTGGACTCTGGAATCCATGCTGAGTCTCCATGCTGAAACCCATCTAAGCTAGTAAATGACAGCAAAGTAATTACACTGAGTGTTCTTTCCACTGCCAATGAATCGAAAAGTGGAATTTGTTGTGGATGTACCTGAATGCCTGGGACATCAGCTGTCCTATGAGAAGTCATTACATTTGCTGAGTATCTACTATCTTCCAGACACTGAATCTACAGAGGATTCAAATTGAAATGAGAAATTATTCTTGTTCTCCAAGTGCTTACAGCCACTAGTAAGAATCATAGCACATGCTCACTGAGGACAAAATGTCAGGTAAAATAAACTCCATGAAGACGAACATAGTGCTAGAAAAACCTAAAGAAAGGAATGATTAATACAGGCTGGCTCGGGGATGCCAATAGGGTAGGATGAGGGTAAGGACAGGATAGCTCTCTATCCTAGAATTTCTAGGAGGTGAAAAATGGAAGCCCTCCAAAGTATGTTCAGAGAGAGAGGGAAATGAAGACAAATCCAGATGGTATCATCAGGATAAAAAGGCAGAGCAAAATGGTATAACTCGAACATCGTGCACTGATTCATCATTTCACAAAACACATACAGACCAGCAATTCAGTCATCAAGATTTATTCATTCTTGGAGAGAATGAAGGCTTTAGTATCATCCCAAATAAACGTCTATCTCTACAGTCAATTTTGATCTCCTCCCAAAAGAAAGCAATGCTAATTCATTAATTTAAAGAAGTAAAGCTCCACTTTGATAGGCTTTTCTTTAGCAACCTATCATTTCTATGATTTTAGGAAAAAACTCACCAATGAGCAAAATTAAGCTTTTCAGGCCTGTTGCTTTAAAGAGAAGTCAATATTTGTGAAAATTTTCAGAGTAGGTAACTAATAAATGAAAAGTTAATATGTCTGCATCATTTAAATCTCCCAAAACAAATTTGCAAGATTGTCTCTATCACTATTTTATTCATTCACTAAGAGTCCAGATGACACAATTAGCTGGGTATTGACATTATGATAATAAAGAAACTAGTTAAGAAAGTCAAAACGTGATTTATTAAAGGAAAAAAATCAATATCAATGTGTAATGATCTTAAGTTCCAATGGTATTATATGAAAAGAACAATTAACATGCATTCATCTCTCTAGAAGATTTCAATTTCATATGTTTAGTTACTTGTGAGGAATGAAAGATAGGACACATTAAAGAGTGTTAAAATCTATAAGGCACCTTAAGAATGTGGGAAATGATCATCAATTAATGAAAGTAATAGGTATTCAACAAATACCTTTTAAGGAGATACTAAAATAACCTTGTGCCAGATGCTACAGAGCCTCCAGCACAGGTAATTACCCCTGGTCTTGCAACAGATTAACTATCTAGGAGGAAAGAGAACGTATAAACCTGGGCCTAATCCAGGCCTCTGAAGGTGGTAATAAAAGTGATAATATTATTGGTATTAACTACAGTAATTTTTCCATTTATTGCTAATTTCCTGTGTGCCACACACAGATATATTGAATCTCCCAGTAACATCAACATCAAAAAATAAGAATAAACCCCAAGTATCCCATTTTTTCTTGCTCATCTCTTGTGCATGCATTATCTATATTTATCTAACCCTTTTGAACTGTTTATATTTTTAACACATGACCAGTAACAACTTCTACTTTTCATTACCTAGGCTTCCTTTTCAATCAGTCAAATTTTCAATCGAATTTTTTCAAACTGTTAAATCTGCCTTGAGGTTAGATTAAAAAATGGCATGAAATAGCTCTAATTTTGAGGAGCTGATATTCATACGGTTCTAAATATGGGTAGGATAGTTTCCTATTTCTGTCCAATTTCCTCCTATGTTATACTCAACACCTTATTCAAGACCTCAGTGGGGTCTTGTTGATCACAGGAGCACAACAGAGTAGCAACTTTAGGGACTAGGCTATTGGTGACCCTCTAGCTCCTTTCATGGGTCTTAAATATTAGTGCTGAACCTGCCCCAGACTTGACTTTGCATTATTTTTTATAAATGTATTATTTTCTATTTGGCTAAATTTTCTCTCTCTTGATAACTTTCCAGAAAGTTCTTCACATATCCTGGTGTTCTCATCTTTGATTTTTGTTTTCTTTCATGGTTTGGGTTTTTACTTTTTGGAACAATTTGGCATCATCTGTAAATCTGAAGAGTCCAGATGCCTAAAGATAATATTTAAATTCTAAGATAAAATTCAACACAAGTTGGGATTCCCCAGACTTACAGACAGTTGTTTGTTTATGACTGCACTCTGTTTTCTGCCTTTTATCAATATATTGTTCCTTAACCATGCCAAAATACTCTCAACACTGCCATGTACAGTTCTTCTTTGTAAAAATGTAGTAGTGCTTTTTGGAAATTCTAAAAAAAGTACATCAATTGCCCTTTTTCCCCAAGTCCAAAAAATAAGCTACAATATTAGTGAGCCTCAATATTTCTCCGTAGAACCTTGGCTACATGTTTGTGCATTCACCCTGTGTTTATCTATGAACCCTGTCAGATTCCCAGGTAGGGATGAGAGAACTGGAAGTTCATCATAGTTCTTAGAGTCTTTTCCAGAGAGCTCCTTAAGGATAGAAATCTGCTATTCTGTAGGCACAATGATTTTTGTCAAGTAAATTACATATTTCGGCTATTGATAATGATTTACTCTTGAGTTGTGTTCATAATCTTAAGTAAAAAGGCCCATCTCCAGAGATTTATTTACAGCTGTTGGTCATACAACAATAAAATGATTCAGTTGTGTTGGAAAGAGTCTTTGCCCTAGCAAGAACATATAGGGAGAAACCATGTTCTGAGTAAAGGATAAGGTAACAGAACTACTCTAGAAAACCAACACAGTTGGTAGTCAGAGAGGACTCTTATCTGTAGAATTTTGACAGACATATTTATGTATTTGAACAGACTTTCCCTCTCTGGAATGAAGTTATTTGGAGGACAAAATCCAATCCAATCCCAATAATATTCACTTAAAATACAAAATAGCAAATTCAGATGTCCAAAAAGCACTCCAGAGAAACAGCACCACCATCTACAGTTACCCTGAAAGAGAAAAATAGTTTCTGGGTCTAACTGGCGTGGCTACAAAGAAAACTAAAGGTGAAATCAAAGCATTAAGGTATTCCTGAATTTTTACCATTTCTTCTAACATTCTGGTGAAAACAAGAGCTTGCTTTTTATCTTGGTCAAATCAAATTGATTCAACCACATTTTAAAATAAGTCATTTATCTACAAATACAGTGAAAGCCCAATACATAGCTAACCTTATCATTTTCCCAGTAGTATTTAGCTATAGAAAAAGAATTATCTAGAACAAATGCCAGAGAGTCCAAGTAGCTGAGATTAGAATTCTTTACTATTTCTAATCACTTCATGGTGCTATTTTACAATAAGAGTGACAACCAAAATGGGGTGAAGAATCTTTCACAGCCAAGATAATTTAAATACCTGTTTGATTATGTGACAGTTCAGCTTCCCCTCTGTTCCTCAGTTTGGCTGATTGTGTAGTTACCATATGCCAGTTGTTTTGTGACTTTGTCAGAGAGGTATGTCAAGAAGATGACAAAGAAAGGACTGGCTTTTGGCAAATGTTTATGTTTCTTGCAAATCTAGTTTAAATTTTTTGTTTTCTCCAAGAATTTATTTTTTCAGAATTGAACTTTAAGAACTGCCAATATTTTTAGATATTTTTTCTTTCTTATTTATTGCTTATAAATTTCCTCTTTAGATTCTTGAATTACCAATGGGATATTATAAAAGCAAAATATTACAAGCATGATTCATGCCAAAATATTTTACAATTGTTTTAAAAGCAATCTATTTCTCTCTGAATTTCTGTAGAACCCATGCTAGCCATTCCAATGACAGATGAAAAATATTTCACAGTAAGATGTCAGTTTCAGAAAAGAGCATCTTAGACTCTTAGAAATATCTTAGAATTACTTAGACAGTCTTACAGTCTCCAGAGAAAAATATTCCATAATATTTATTTCTAATTTTATTGTCCTTAACTCCAGATGTAATCAGGTTTAAGTCATAAGGCACCCTGAAAGCTGTTCTCAAAAACTTTAGATGCAAAATATGTACTTATTAAACTTGCATTCAGCCAGTCCATATCACCAAGCTTTCTCCTTTTCTTTCTTACCGGTGCAGCTACCCACAAGATAACTTTAAGCCTATACAGATCATTTCTCCATGACACTAATAAACATTCATACAACCTTTGGAAGAATAAAAGATAAGAGGCAGGACATATTCAAATTATTTCATTTAAAAGCAACTTAATTTTTAAGCTCATATATACTGCTGAGTTTCACATACATGCCTGAAAAGAACAAGGCCTCACAGAGAACTGTATACCCTGTTAGAGGACCAAAATAATAATAAAATATGAATAATGATTCATTATCCAGTAATATGAAATATAATAATTCCTATTTCCATGTAATTGGAGTAGCTCAGCATGTTACTGGTTAGGGCTTCCTTTGTTATTAAACTTGCTGAGAGTAAGAATAGAACACAGAGGGAAAAAATGGCCTGAGTGGATTCTAGAGAATTAAAGATGCTTTCTTGAGCCTAAGACTTGAGGCTAAAGTCTCAACAGAGTACTATTTAGCCTTAAAAAAGAAGGAAATCCTGCCTTTTGTGACAACATGGGTGAATCTGGAGGACCTTATGCCAACTAATATAAGCCAGACACAGAAGGACAAATACTGCATGACACCATAGATATGAGGAATATAAAACAGTCAAACTCATAAAAGCAGAGAGTAGAATAGTGGTTGCCAAGCGCTGGGAGATGGGGAAGTGGGGACATATTAGTCAAAGGGTACAACTTTCAGTTACACAAGATGTAAAAGTTATAGAGATCTCCTGTACAGCATAGTGCCTATAGTTAACAAACTGTATTGCATACTTTAAAATCTGCTAAAATGGTAGCTCTTATGTTAAATGTTCTTACCCAAAATTAATTAATTAAGGCAGAAGCAAATTTTACGGGATGATGGATATGCTCATGGCATGGATAGTGGTGATGATTTCACCTGTTTATACTTATCTCCAAACTCATCAAGTTGAATACATTAAATGTATAGAGGTTTTTATTTTAATCATACCTCAATAAAGTAGTTTTAGAAAAAAAGACTTAAGGCTAGCCAAACCCACACATCATAAGGACTATTAAATAACTCTTCTGACTATAAATTTTGCTCTTGCCAATTGGTGGCAAGCCATTTTTATAAGAGCATGTTAAAAGTGATCAGTTCAGATGAAGAATGGAAATAAGTTGCAAAAGAACAGTAACAAAAAGATGCAACTCCTTAAGTATCGATGTGCTCGTGATGGAGAATGTCCTCAAGCTATTAAGACAAAAGACAGAAATATATGAAATGCAGGAATGGCTGACTTACAACCCCCAATTTATTTCTGACCATTTTAATGAAAACCTACACCATTTATAAAGAACTGAGAAGAGCGGTCAGATTTATTTCCTGCGGTGGCTTATCTGGAAACACAGTAACTTCCCAGTCAATCCACTGAAGAAAATTAACCTCACACAATGGGTAAAGGCTTATTTCACCATGATCTAGAATAAGTGAAATACTGAATGTCCAGAATATGAAAACATTCAAATGCCCACCACTGATTTCATTTCTTGAACTTGAGGGGGTTCAGTCATATAAAACCAATGGAACTGCCTAAGCTATCTCACAAGTTGAGAAGGCAATTCTGGGGGAAAACAAGGTTGTGATTGGACATTGTCCTACCCAAGGACATCTCCTATCCCATAGTTCAAGAGATCAACATGGAGTGTTCATCCAAAGATTTTTCATCTGATGTTGGGACCATGGAAACCAGGAGGCTAAAATTAACAACTCCAAAACCAAAATAATTAGAGAAGTCTTGGATGTTTAGCTGGAAGAAAGCATTTATCAGGAGGTGGGGAAAAATAAACAAACAAAAAATTTCCAAAGCCCAAACCACTGTTAGTTATATTATCTATGTAATAGCCATGATACTGGGTTTGGATCTCAGATGTTGTGAGAGGGTGGAATTGCATCATCATGTTCTTAATACAGCTGTTTTCCCCTGAGGTAGATATGAACATTACTTGGCCACCATGACATGTGTATTATATATGGGTGCTGCCTGGTAGAGCTGGATAGTTTCCATCTCTCCACATAACTGTTAACATCCCTCAATCTTAGAGGCTGAAGAGGCTCTTGGCTTGGAGTAAAGGAGCTAGAAGGAACTAGATTCTTCTTTATAATCCCTTCTCCCTCCCACAAGAGAAACAAACAAATCAAAACAAAACCAAAACAAGAAAAAACCATTAGACAAACTGGGGTGGGCTTGATTGAGGCCAGACTGCAGAAGAAATAATCAGGGCCCTTGAAGGGAAACAGAAAGCTCTGCACAAACACGTCGGCCACTGCACCCAGTAAAAATTGAGTGCTGGCCTGGAACCCAGTCTGGCCCTGCTGCCCTACTTAAGGCAGTACCTCTTAAACTTTAGAGTTAAAATTGTGATCCAGATTTAGTAGGTCTGGAGTGAGCCCAGATACTGTATTTCTAATAAATTCCCAGGTGATGTCGATATTCTTGGTTCATGGACCATGCTTTGTTCATCAAGGCTTTAGGGAGCATAAATGGGTAACCTGAAAGAGCTAGATCAACAGTATTTGAGACAGTTTTTCCCTTGTGAAATGGTCCATAACAAAATAGACTCCTTTCCCCAACAATCTCACTGCCTTCCTCTCACACATTACATCACTCATCACAGTTGGTTTCTGATTGAAGTAAGGGCCTAAAGTTAGTAGATCCCTTGTTTCATTAGCAGCTCTGAAGTAGAACATGAAAAAGAGAAAGAAGAAGCAGAAAGAGGCAGGAAAGTAAGCAGTGGGTAGCAAGTCAGGCCACAAAAGAATACAGGGATTAATCCCAAATCACCATAAGAAATAGCAGGAGAAGAAAATTACTAAAAAAGACCAAAAACTGCTAGTAAAGTAGATGGAGATTCAGACCATTATAATTTGGGAATATTAATACAAATAGGTTGGTGAAATACTAGACATAATACTAGACATACAAATTAAATCTACAGCAAAGCATCTAATTGAACCTGTGAGGCAGAGAGCTCCTAAAACTTTCTAGAAAACACTGAATGATAATTAGAAACTAATTACAGTAATATGAAAATTATCATTGATATTCTCTTTATTTCACAGCTAACATTGTTGGTTTATGTTAATGAACATTAAAATAATAACAGGCACTTCATGGTTCAATCTCATTCTTACTTTTTAATTAAGACCTTAATATTGTCAATCAAGGGTTCTTCCAATACAATGCTATATTGGAATTGTATTGGAGGTATTATTACTTGAAGAACTCAATCAAAATTTTAGATTTACCATTAGAGCAGGTAACTCTAACTTGAAGCTCAGCTTAAACTGATGGGCAATCCTTTTGCGTTCAGCCATTAAATTCCTGAATTAAAACGCCTCTGTATCGGCTATGCACTATTTAATTGACCACAGCTCCCAGTTCAGAAGGGCAACTTAGTGAATTTATTTGCCTGGATTGTGAATGCATTTCAGTTTACAACCCCAATATTGAAGTATTTTAAAGAGGTAAGTTCTCTTTTTCATTGGTTGACAAAATACAAGTAGTTTTCATACTTGTGTTTAGAGGTAAAGTTAACTCTCTGAGTTATTGATGGCAAGGAGCTTAATACTTACTCGAGGATACAGGACATATAAAAAAATAACTATAAGGCAAGGTGGGGCATAATAATTACTAACAGGGAGGCAAAACAACAATAACAACAGGTCTTTTGAGAGAACAGAGAACAAAACTCAGGATAGTTTTCTCCAAAGAGCTCTCTGAGCTAGCTGCTGAAGAATGGACAGAATTTAATGGTCAGAATGACCTCGAAGTCTGGAAGTAGAATACTGAGGAAGGAAGAGATAAAGTCCCAGATATGGGAAAATATAAGGCATCATCAAGGAAGAACAAGAAACTGGAACAAAGTGGGACTGAAAGGCAGTAACAGGAAAAAGAGAATACGTTTTATTAGAGCAAAATGTCAGGGCACTGCAGCTCTTATCTGCTCCATTGCTTTCTCTCTTTCATCTGAGAGCAATGCAGCTATTAAACATCAACATCTGGGCCTACTTATTTGTGTTCTGGCCCTAATTATTACCATCGTACCAAGGCTGAAGGATTCCTGGTCATTGGTCTTCTTTTGATCCTTGTTCACAAGAAAGCATCACACAACTCTTGTTCATGAATTCCATCAAGCACCCTCCCCTCCACATGCTCAGCACCAGCCTCCTTACTCTCCTTACTGGCTGCAAAGGCTTTGGTCTTTCTGATTCTGTCTCTTCTCTAAGTCATGCCATCCAAGGACAGAGCACACCCGAGTCCCCAGAGCTTGGCCGTTCACTGTCTCCTGGAGCCAGAGCACCTATTTCTAACTTATTATTATCTATTTTCTCTAGGGCTTCTCTAGTCACTTTCAACCAAATCTGTGGCATTTCCCTATTTCTAATAATAATTCCTATATCTCACAATCACCCAATTAAAAAACAAAAACCATTGGTTCATGTCATCTTATGTCCTATATACCTAGTTATTCACCAAATCCTCATGCTTTTTCCTCTCTATTCCTCCACTCCCTGGCTATCAGATCCTTAGCATTCAAACTATTCCTACAAGAGCCTTATACCTATCACAGCGACAAGGACCCTTACTGAATATCAATTCACCCCAAGCACTTTCATTATAACATTCTCTGCAAAAATTGTAGGTATCTCCATATTTTCTGTTATATCAGACCTAGATTCTTTGGTTGGCTTTCAAAGACCCTAGACCCTCCTTATTTGACCCAACTCTATTTGTTCCCATCTATCCACCCTGTTCTTAGCAGTTTGGTCACTCCCAGTTTTGCATGAAGAATTGGTTGAGGTAGTAGTCTTGAGGCTGATATAATTCCTCATTTTTCAAACTCAGCTTATCACTGCTCTTCAGGAACCCTTTCTTGCCTCTTCATTGATTTTTGACACCTTCCTAACTTTTGTATATAATCTACAGCACACTGTTTCATACATCTATATTTTAATATATATATATATATTTTTTCTGTTATTTCACATTTGTTCATTATGTCTTTGCAACTACTTTTGGGTAAGGTCATGATTTTTTCTTTTTTTTGCTGTTTTGATTTGTTTTACTATCAAGTCAAGTATCCAACATGATGTTGAACATGACAAATTTTTATAAATAATTATTGAATAATGAGTTAGAGAGAGCGTCAATAGTAAATGACTAGAATAGATTTTACATAGTTATATGAAGAGTGCTGGAGAAAATAGTGTTACATTGAATGCAAACTTACCAGAGAAGACACTAGGTATCTTGGAAAGAAAGCTTTTGACGGTACGAATAGGAATTCCATTTTTTTCATCTTGCATGCGTGCTATGACGTCTTCCATCTAAATAACAATAATAAAATAATTAAAACGTTTTAAAAGTTGAACTTTTTGAGAAAAATCAGTCCTCATAAGAATTTTGTATACTTGTTTTCCCTAAGAATAATGCCATATTCTTGTCTTTCTATATTTTGTCACATTAATATTTTCAGTTTGGTTAAAAGACGATTGAGAAAACAGAAAGAAAGGTGGCTATTTCAGAGTTCATTAAGCTTAAGAAGAATTTTGTGCTTGGAATATTGCCTCTCTCCTGGTTTCACATTCTTTGGTTATAAGTGATCAGAAAACATTGTGATAACAAGATCCACATTTCATTAATGCTATCTCTACTGAAGTCAGTGCAAAAGAAAATAGAAGACTTAAAAGCATCAATTTGGGGCTTCCCTGGTGGCGCAGTGGTTGAGAGTCCGCCTGCCGATGCAGGGGACACGGGTTCGCGCCCCGGTCCAGGAGGATCCCACATGCCGCAGAGTGGCTGGGCCCGTGAGCCATGGCCGCTGAGCCTGCTTGTCCGGAGCCTGTGCTCCACAACGGGAGAGGCCACAACAGTGAGAGGCCCGCGTACCACAAAAAAAAAAAACAGGACTGACTGCCAGCAACTGCTTCTTCTCTTGCCCAGGCATTTACTAAACTGACATATGAAATCTACATGCATGCACACACATGTACAAAAGTAATAAAATGAATGTCACACCATAGCCTTTTGCTAATTTAGTACCTTCCAATGTATGTATCTTTCTTTCAATCCGATTAGTACATTCTCTTTTTTTTTGAAAATTTTTCAGTTTTAAATGGCTTTGCTTTACCAAGTCTAATGTGGAACTTAGTTCTGAATAACATTCATTCAAATCACAGCTTCAGACTTTTGTATGTGCTTCTAAGTCTGTGGCACATATATACACACAAATATACACAAGTTGTATCGATAGTATGAAACTCAAAATCTATTATTTACTCATCTCACAAGCAGTTACTTATGACTGATTCTAGACCAGACTTACAGAGGGCACTACGGATGTGAATATGAATATAATACACTTGCTGCCTTCAAAAAATTCAGTCAATATTGAAAACAATGGGTGAGTAGTGAAATTTGAGTAAGGTTTGTAGTTAGTTAATAGTGTAGTACCAATATCAATTTCCCATTTTTGAAAATTATGTTATCATTATATAAGATGATGAAATTAGAGGAAGCTGAATAAAGGGCATACAGGGACTTCTCTGTAAGATTGTTGCATCTTTTCTGTAAATCTGAAATTATTTCAAAATAAAAAGTTTTAAAAAATCACATTCTAAATGTTGTATCAAGTAATCATCAATCAACACGGCTTCAGAACAGTTTTCAATGAAGAGATCTTATTTGCCTGGATAAGTATTTTCAGATTTATTAACATGAGAAACTAAGATGTGGGAAAATGGGTTTCAGATCTTCTCATTATCATTCATGACACTTTGAGCAAGCTAAGCAACTTCTCTAAAGTTTCGTTTCCTCATGTGTAAAATCTATATAATAATATTTATAACAACTATTCCACAACCTTTGTAGGGTTGGGTTGGGGTGGGAGGAGTACAGTATTTTATTAAATGATACAGCATATATAAAACACCACACACAGACAATAAATATTGGACTTCAGATGTCTACACACACCACACCCCTGATACTTTGAGCTGCATATTCTCCACTCCTTATGTTCCTTTTCCATGTGGAGGGAGCACCATTAGCCTAATTCTCCTGCCTCTGTTCCCTAACTCACTCCACTCTGGGGAGCTGCGCTGACTTATCAGGTAAAAGAGTTGGGAATGAGAAATTGGCCTACAGAGCCCATCCCTTTCCTGTAGGGAAGCCCATATCCAAATCTGCTGATGTGGAGAGGCCTACCCCAGTGGGTGAGTAGTCTGTTAAGGACTGGGTTTTAGGATTAAGTCTCCTGTGTTCACAAACACTCTTCAATATAATAGCTTTGTCAGTGATCAAGGTGATACCGTGACCTCTAACTGCTTTACTCTTTGGTTGTGATATTCAGTGGGTTCAGAATTCAGCTAGGAAAGGAAGTCTGTTTTTTTTTAATCAGACCCCCCAAAGACCCCAACAATATTCAGTTCTTCACATGTAATAAAATATTTCATCCAATTATAGAAACATTAGGTGCCGTCCTTATTCTTTTGTCTCTGTTTTTTCTTTTGCCCTACCCAGTTACGTGGGGAGTTTCTTGCCTTTTGGGAGGTCTGAGGTCTTCTGCCAGCCTTCAGTAGGAGTTCTGTAGGAGTTGTTCCACGTGTGGATGTATTTCTGGTGTATCCGTGGGGAGGAAGGCGATCTCCGCGTCTTACTCTTCCGCCATCTTCAAGGTCCCCCCATGTTTATGGCTTTATTTTGTTGTTGCTTGTCCTTCATTTACTTGACACAATGCTGAGAAATGAGGAATAAGCTGCTTTGCCTTGCCTAGTATCAGCCTGTAAACCCTTTTATCATCAGCTTAATGGTTTAAACTAGGCCAGCTTAGATGGACATGGAAACCTCTCTGACTCCCACTTTAATCACCTAAGCTCCCTGGATGTGACAATCATCACCTCTGGCTGGGTGCTGAATTAAGGTCCATCTCTCAGTTCACTGGATCCCAAAGTAGCAAGGTTAGGAATCTGGGAATTAAAAGTGACCTCTGTGGTTGTATTTTAAAATCTTCAATGTTCCTGAGCCATAAGTTCCACAGCAGAAAAAAATTTTAGACTCCATGTAAAAATAGGATTTGTGTTCTAGATTGAAAATGTGATCATCAAAATGTATTCAGCTGTTTTTATCTTAATTCAGATACGATTTACACATGAACCTTATCATGACATAGAATAAGCAAACAAAACAACAAAACAAAAACAAAGACCCAATATAATCTAGTTTTTAAAAGCTAAAATCAGTCACAAAGGCCACATATAAAAAACACATCATCCTAAACTCATTTAAGCATTCACTCAGAGACTATTTTTATAATAAGCAGGTTTTAACATGCTTTATCATCTGCTTTCCGACTATAAGCAATGGAAAATAGATGAGGAGAATGCTAAAAGCAGACAAACTAAAAAGCAAGCTACACAGCAAGATACTAAAAAAGTAACTCTAATAAATATTAAAACTCTTTAGGGCGATTTAATTTAAGGCCAAAAGACTCAGATATCACGAGCAACCCAAAAGAAGATTATCTATCTACCTACCTATCTATCTACATATCTATCTCTATCTATCTATCTATCTATCTATCTATCTATCTATCTATCTATCTTCATAAGGATGATATTGAGTTATACAGGGTCAGAATGTGTTTTCACACTCATGAGCCTGTTTCTGAAGGTGAGGAGACTTTGAGCATGGGATAACATAACAGTAGACTATGGGCAGTAAAACGGGGCATGCCTTTGGTCACGGAGGTTCTCTCACAGTCTTATTTAATTAACCCTTAAAATAAAAAGTTAGAAGCAGGTGATTTGTAAGATTTCTTCTAGCTACAAAATTACTTAATCTGGAAATAATCATCAGTGTTCGGAACTGGGTAAGTTTTCTTACTTAAGTCAAAGAGTCAAATCTCAGTCAAAAACCGATGAGCTGATTAAATTGACCAGACCTTTTACAAATGCATTTACTTCCAGCTGTCAACACATTTCAGTTTCAATCCAAACAGCAGAGTGATTATGAACATGCACTTAGGACTGTCAGATCTAAGTTTGGTCCTGGCTGTGCTACCTGCAAGCTGTATGAACAGGTAAGTTACTTTGTTACCCTAAGACTTAGCTTTCTCATTTTTTAATGGAAAAAAAGATAATAGTATACATATTATCAGGGGTGAAGAGTAATGAAACAATACTACTTAAATGTTTATCATAATGCTGCCATGAGACACCATGGAGGCTTGCTAATGCTCAAACATCCATTTCTTATTTTTAGAGATTTTACAGTTTGGAGCTCTACAAATCACCATTTCACAAGCCAGCCATGAATACTATAGGATGGCAGGCAATATGTAGGAGAACTAGTTACTCAATCAAAAGTCAGTACTGACTGCCTAAAAGTGTGGCCAAGATGGAGGAGTAGGAAGACCCTGAGCCCACCCCCTCCAATGGGCACACCAAAATTACAACTATTTACAGAGCAGCTATTGATGAGAACAACCTGAAGACTAGCAGAAAAGATCTTCCACAGCTATCGATATAAAGAAGGAATCACAATGAGAATGGTAGGAGAGGTGGAGGTGTAGTATAGTCAAGACTCATACTCTCAGGTAAGCTACCAAAACTCCCAAGGAAGAGAACCTCAAATGAGAGGATACTTAAAATTGCACAGGTTCTCCTCAAGAAGCTAGGGGTCCAAGCCCCATATCAGGCTCCCTGGCCGGGGGTCCTGCACCAGGAAGATGGGCTCCCAGAATTCATCTTTGAAGGTCAATGGGGCTTGTTTTCAGGAGAGCCAAAGGGCTGTGGGAAATACAGACCCCACTCTTAAAGGTCACACACAAAATCTCACATGTTCTGAGACTCAGAGCAGAAGCAGTAATTTGAAAGTAGCCTGGGTCAGACCCACTTGCTGATCTTAGAGAGGCTCCCAGAGAGGCAGGAGGAAAGTAGGACTCATCCTGGGGAAACAGACACCAGCGGCAGCTATTTTGGGGAACTTGTTCTACCACAAGGACACTGGAGCTGGCAAGTGCCATTTTGGAGTCCTCCCTCTACCTTATTAGCACCAGGACCAGACCCTCCAGCCAGCTGGTCAGCACTAGTCCTGGGACTGCCCCAGGCCCAGCAGGGGACACAGCGTCACCCACCAGAAGGCAGGCAGCAGCCATAGGCCCCCATGAACAACCCCTGCAGACCCAGGAACTGGTCCCACTCCCGAGGAGGCTCAATACTTGGCCCTGCCCAGCAGTGGACTGGGCACTAGCCCCAGGAGCCGACCTTACCCACCAGTGAGACAGCACCAGTCTCTAGACACCCTGGGCCCCAGCCCAACCCCAAGTGAACACCAGCTCCAAGGCACAATGAGCCATGCAGCCAGCAGTCCAGGGATCTGGCCCCAACCCCAGGGGCCAACAGCAACCTCTGACTCCCAGGACCACAAAGTCAGCCACCTCATATCCTGGCCCCACCCAGCAGCAGTTGACAGTCTCTGGGCTATGCAGGGCCAGGCAACCAACTAGCCTGGAGCCAGTCATGCTTACAAGTATGCCCACACTAGTTGGCCCTGCCACAACAGAAGGGCCCATGAAGCCCACATACAAGGCACCTCTACAGCATACAGTTCTGGTGAACAAAGGAGAGTGTGCTGCTGGACCCCATATGACATCTCAAGCATAAGGCCACATTTCCAAGATTGAGAAATGTAACTGACCTTCCTAATACACAGAAATAAAAACTGGGAATCAGGCAAAATGAAATGACAGACAGAAGAATATTTTTGAAACAAAAAAACAACATAAAGCCCAGAAGGAGAGTTAAGCAAAGTGGAGATAAGTAATCTACCCAACAAAGAGTTCATGATAATAATCATAAAGATGCTCAGAAAACTTGGGAGAAAAATGGGTAAACACAGTGAGAAGTTTAACAAAGATTTCGAAAATATAAATAAGAACAAAACAAAGCTAAAGAATACAATAACTAAAGTAAAAAATACACTAGAAGGAATCAAAAGTAGACCAGATGACACAGAGGAATGGGTCCGTGAACAGGAAGAGAGTAGTGCAAATCACGTAAGCTGAAAGGAAAAGAAAAAAAAATTAGCACAGCTTAAGAAACCACTGGCAAAAATCAAGCATACTGATATTAGCATTATAGGGATCTCAGAAGGAGAAAAAAGAGAGAGAAAGGAGCAGAGGACATATTTGAAGACATGATAGCTGAAAATTCATTAATCTCGGAAAGAAAACAGAAATCCATTACCAGGAAACAGAGAGTCTAAAACAAAATCAACCCAAAGAGGACCATACCAAGACACACAGTAATTAAAAGAGCAAAAATTAAAGAGAGAATATTAAAAACAGCAAGGAAAAACCAACCAGTTACATACAAGGGAACTGCCATAAGACAATCAGCTGACTTTGCAGTGGAAACTCTGCAGGCCAGAAGTGATGACATGATATATTTAAAGTGATGAAAGGAAAAGACCTATAACAGAAACATCTACCCAGAAAGGCTATCATTCTGATTTTAAGGAGAAATAAAGTGTTTTACAGACAAGCAAAAGCTAAATGAGTTTAGCCCCACTAAACCGACTGGAAAAGAAATGTTAAAGGAATACATCTAAGCAGGAAATAAAAGACTACAACTAAAAGCATGAAAATTATGAAAAGAAAATTTTCATTGGTAAAAGGAAATATTCAATACAGGTGGTAGATCAACCATTATAAAGCCAGCAGGAAGGTGAAAGTAAAATCATCTATGTCCACAATAAGTAGTTAAAGGATACATAAAACAAAAGTATTGTAAAATAGGATCTCAAAAATCATTAAATGTGTAAAAACTCAAGGTTGGTAAAATGTGTTTGACCTTAAGAGGTCATCAACTCAATCACATATATGAACAGATTGCTATATACAAATGATCTGGTAAAGACAAACCAAAAATCTGTAATAGATACACACGTACAATAAGAGAAAGGATTCCAAACATAACACTAAACATAGTAATTAAATCAGAAGGGAAGACAGCAAAAGAAGAAAGGGAAAAAAAGACTACAAAAACAACCCAATAACAATTGACAAAATGGCAATAAGTACACCTCTAAAAATAATTACTTTAAATGTAAATGAACTAAATACTCTATTCAAAAGACATAGAGTGGCTGAATGGATACAAAACAAGACCCATATACATACGTACATATACATTGCCTATAAGAAACTCACATCAGATCTAAAGACATAGACAGAATGAAAGTGGGAGGATGGAAAAAGGTATTCCACGAAAACAGAAAGGTAAAGAAAGTTGGGGTAGCAGTGCTTACATTAGACAAAATAGACTTTAAAACAAACACTGTAACAAGAGACAAAGAAGGACATTGCATAATGATAAAGGCATCAGTCCAAGAAGATATAACAACTGTAAATGTGTATGTTCCCAACATAGGACCTCCTAAATACATAAGGCAAATAGTAACAGACATAAAGGAAGAAATTGACAGTAACACAATAATATTAGGGGACTTTAAACCCCACTTACATCAATGGACAGTTTATCCAGACAGAAAATCAAGAAGGAAACACTGGCCTTAAATGGCACCTTAGACAAAATAGAGTTAATAGATAAATAAAGAAAATTCCGTCCAGAGGCAGCATAATGTACAATTTTTCAAGCATATATGAAACATTCTCCAGGATAGATCACATGCTGGGCCACAGAACAAGTCTCAGTAAGTTTACGAATATTAAAATCATACCAAGCATTTTTTTCTGACCACACCATTATGATACTAGATATCAACTACAAAAAACCAATCAAATAAAAAAGTTAAGACTGCAAAAAAAATGAATACATAGAAGCTAAACAATATGCTACTGAACAACCAATAAGTCACTTAAGAAATCAAAGGGGAAATTTAAAAAATACCTGGAGACAAAAAAATAAAATAAAAACACAATGATCCAAAATCTATGGTTAGGAGAAGTTCTAAGAGGGAAATTTATAGTAATAAAAGCCTACCTCAGGAAACAAGAAAAATCTGGAATAAACAACATAACCTTATACCTAAAGGAACTGGAAAAAGAAGAAAACAAAACCCAAAGTTAATAAAAGAAAAGAAATAATAAAGTTCAGAGTGGAAATAAATGAAATAGAGACTAAGAAAATAAAAGGTAGAGAAAAGATTGATGAAACTAAGCACTGGTCCTTTGAAAAGAGAAACAAAATCAATAAAACTTTAGCCAGACTCATGAGAAAAAAAAAGAGGGCCCAAATAAATAAAATCATAAATGAAAAAGAAGTTATTACAACTGACACCACAGGGAAATAAAATGATCATAAGAGAAAACTATGAAAAATTATATGCCAATAAATGGACAACCTAGAAGGAATGCACAAATTCCTAGAAGTGTGCAATCTCACAAGACCGAGTCTGGAATAAATAGAAAATATAAGCTGACCAAATACTAGTAATGAAATTGAATCAGTAATCTAAAAAATCCCAAAAAACAAAAAAGTTCAGGACAAGATGGCTTCAAAAGTGAATTCTACCAAACATTTAAAGAAGAGTTAACACCTATCCTTCTCCAACTACTCCAAAAAACTGCAGAGGAAGAAATGCTTCAAAAATCATTCTCTGAGACCACCATCGCTCTGATAACAAAACCAGAAAAACATACCACAAAAAAATAAAATTACAGGCCAGTATCACTGATAAAACACATATGCAAAAAGACACAATATATTAAGAAACAGAATTCAATTCAATAATACATTAACAACATCATAAATCATGATCAAGTGAAATATATCCCACGGTATCAAGAATGGTACAAAATCTGAAAATTAATCAATGTGATATACCACATTAACAAATTAAAGAATAAAAATTATATGATTATCTCAACAGATGCAGAAAAAGCTTTTGACAAAATTCAATATTCCTTTATGATAAAAAAAAAAACACTCAACAAAGTGGGTATAGAGGGAACAAACCTCAACATAATAAAAACCATATATGACAAACCCACAGCTAACATCATACTCAAGGGTGAAAACATGAACTTCTTTCCTGTAAGATCACAAAGAAGAAAAGAATGAGAACTCTCACCAATTTTATTCACCATAGTATTGGAAGTCCTAGCCACAGCAGTCAGACAAGAAAAAAGAGGAATTCTAATTGGAAAAGAAGTAAAACTGTTATTGTTTTCAGAGAACAGGATACTATATATATATATAGAAAATCCTAAAGATGCCACTAAAAACCAATTAGAACTCATCAATGAATTGAGTAAAATTGCAGAATTTAAAATAAATATATAGAAATCTATTGCATTCCTATAAATTTACAACAAACTATCAGAGAGAGAAATTAAGAAAACTACCCCATTTACAATTGCAGCAGAAAAAAAAAATACAATAAATCTAAGAACGTAAAAGACCTGTAATCATAAAACTATAAGATGCTGATGAAAGAAAATAAAACACAAACAGATGGAAAGATATACCATGGTCTTAGATTGGAAGAACTAATATTGCTAAAATGACTATACTATCTAATCAATCTACAGCTTCAATGCAACCCCTATCAAAATACATGTTGCATTTTTCCCCCAAGATCTTTGTTCTGAAGCAGTCTCTGCCTAGAGGTCTGAATGTTTTCATCTGCTTTTTTTTTTTTTTTTTTCATCAATTTTATACACATCAGGGTATACATGTCAATCCCAAACTCCCAATTCATCCCACACCCACACCCACCCCCGCCACTTTCACCCCTTGGTGTCCATAAGTTTGTTCTCTACATCTGTGTCTCAATTTCTGCCCTGCAAACTGGTTCATCTCTACCATTTTTCTAGGTTCCACATACATGTGTTAATACACGATATTTGTCTTTCTCTTTCTGACTTACTTCACTCTGTATGACAGTCTCTAAATCCATCCACTTGAATCAACAAATGACTCAACTTCGTTCCTATTTATGGCTGAGTAATATTCCATTGTATATATGTACCAAATCTTCTTTATCCATTCGCCTGTCGACGGGCGTTTAGGTTGCTTCCATGACCTAGCTATTGTAAAAAGTGCTGCAGTGAACACTGGGGTGCATGTGTCTTTTTGAATTATGGTTTTCTCTGGGTATATGCCCAGTAGTGGGATTGCTGGGTCATATGGTAATTCTATTTTTATTTTTTTAAAGAACCTCCACACGGTTCTCCATAGTGGCTGTATGAATTTACATTCCCACCAACAGTGCAAGAGGGTTCCCTTTTCTCCACACCCTCTCCAGCATTTGATGTATGTAGATTTTCTGATGATGGCCATTCTAATGGGTGATATCTCATTGTAGTTTTGATTTGCATTTCTCAAATAATTAGTGATGTTGAGCATCCTTTCATGTGTTTGTTGGCAATCTGTATATCTTCTTTGGAGAAATGTCTATTTAGGTGTTCTGCCCATTTTTGGATTGGATTGTTTGTTTTTTTAATATTGAACAGCATGAGCTGTTTATATACTTTGGAGATTAATCCTTTGTCCGTTGACTCATTTGCAAATATTTTCTCCCATTCTGAGGGTTGTCTTTTCATCTTTTTTACGGTTTCTCTTGCTGTGCAAAAGCTTTTAAGTTTCATTAGGTCCCATTTGTTTATTTTGGTTTTTATTTCCATTATTTTAGGAGGTGGATCAAAAAAGATCTTGCTGTGATTTATGCCAAAGAGTGTTCTTCCTATGTTTTCCTTTAAGAGTTTTATAGTGTCTGGTCTTACATTTAGGTATTTAATCAATTTTGAGTTTTTTTTTTTTTGTGTATGGTGTTAGGGAGTGCTCTAATTTCATTCTTTTACATGTAGCTGTCCAGTTTTCCCAGCACCACTTATTAAAGAGACTGTCCATTCTCCATTGTATAACTCTGCCTCCTTTGTCATAGATTAGTTGACCATAGGTGCATGGGTTTATCTCTGGGCTTTCTATCTTGTTTCATTGATGTGTATTTCTGTTTTTGTGCCAGTACCATATTGTCTTAATGACTGTAGCTTTGTAGCATAGTCTGAAGTCAGGGATTCTGATTCCTCCAGCTCCGCTTTTTTCCCTCAAGACTGCTTTGGCTATTTTGGGTCTTCTGTGTCTCCATACAAATT